>NW_015162535.1:148122-177852 GCF_001447785.1 Gekko japonicus | reverse complement strand
TTATTCCATGAACACATTAAGCAACTTCTGAGTGCATAAAGCAGTCAACAGATAACTGTGATAAGCTGTGAGTCTCAAATCACCTTCTTTGGGAAACGGAGAGAAAGAATGTGTAATCAGATTTAACATTTGCTGCGTGTGTGTTTTTCCCCATCTCTCTCCCCCCCCCCCAGGTTTGTATCCATTTCTCCGTATTGGAAGACATTGCTATTGGCGATCCAATAGGAAGGGTAAAAGCAAATGACCTGGACATTGGTGAGAATGCTAAATCGTTCTATGATATTATCGAAGGAGATGGAATGGATATATTTGAAATCACCTCTGACTCCCAGACTCAGGAAGGCATTCTTAGATTGAGAAAGGTAAATGGCAACAAAAGGAAATATTGTCTTTGTGGACCTTGGTGTTGCTTCTCTGGCACCATAAAGCATCTCCATGCTTCCATGCAAGACAGGTCAATGGGTTTCTAAGAGTGTAACGCTGCTCTGAATGACTGTGTAATGTCATATATATGCACGTGTTTCCTGTCTTTCTGGGTGGATCTGCATGCTGTTGGATATTCTGCCATTGTGTCATTATCATCCTTCAACTTTCAGACGATGTGGAAAGATAAATCAGGCTAACTGCATAATATGTGGCGGGCTTTGCTTCCCACTGTGTGCATTCTTTCTTTCACCCTACCATTTCTTGAGGTGAAACAAGTTCGTCAGGATCTCGAAACACTACCCAAAACCTGCAAAGGCTGTTCGCCCGGGATGAAAAACGGAGCATTGATTGTCAGAAACACTGGTTCCTTTTTCAACCTAGTTTCATTTCTCTTAGAAGGAGGGGGGAATTATGATCCAGATCTATGTCAGCCCTAGCTTTCAACACCTTTCCTTCTGCAGCTTTTCTCTATTCAGAGTTCTTCAGGATTCTGGCTCTCTGCTGTGTGCCAGCTGCTCCTTTCTCTCCCGGCACCCCCTATGGCTTTCTGTATTGCTGGATTACGTAGTGAGCACCAAAGGACCAACCCCTTCTATTGCTTGGCATTGTTACATCTGTATCAGAAATCCAGAGCTGCACCACAAATACGAAGGAAAAAGAAACAAGTTTAGAAGATATTTAACAATCATTGTTTTAGAGTTTTGTAACATGAAGCGACAGGTGCTGCAGGCCCCTGTTGGTGTATAAGGGGAAATGTGTATGCCATGACCACCAGCAGAGGTCATTTCAGGGGGGATCGTGGGGGATCGCAGTTCCCCTGGGTGAGGTATGGGGCGGGGCACATGACAAAGCCCCGCCCCCTGCTTCCGGCCGCCCCGCTTCCGGCCCTCATTCAGCCAGGAGGAGGCAGGAGAAGAGGGAGGGTAAGTTGCTTCCTCCCTGCCTCTCCCCACCCCTGCCTGCCTGGGGCCAGGGAGGGCCTTTGCGGGGCTTCCTTGCACTCCCGCCGGCCTTGCAGGTCCACCGCCGGGCCCCTCATGGGGCTCAGCAGTGGAGCTGCAAGGCCGGCAGCAGCGGCCGGGACCGTTGGGGGCGGGGTGTGTGGCCTTATGACACACTTCCGGTGATGTCAGGGGTGTGGCATATGCTAATGAGTTATGCTAATGAGTTCCCCTAGCTCTTTTTCTACGAAACGACCCCTGACCACCACCAAATGCATTTTGTAATTCCACTTTCCCTATAGCTTTGTTTCATTTGCTGGGGACACAGTCTAGCCAAAGTGATGCATTTTAAAGCCCCACTTATTTCGGTGAGAAGATCTGTTGTTGAAGTGACTGAAGCTGAGAAGTCCATAAGATGCAGTCAGTATTTTTGCATTTTAAACCCTGGGCTTCTTCCATAAGACCAGCTCCTTCTTGCTTAGATGTAAGAGCTGCCTTTGGGCCTAGAGTTGCCTGTCCCCCCACTGGGAGTGGGAGATCCCCCACATCCCCACGACTGATAAGCTGGCTGGCCAGAGGACTCACCAGCAGCGAAGAAAGCCTACACCAGCATCTCAGCATCATCACTGGTGATGTGACAATGTCACTTCCAACACATGCCAAAAGTGACATCATCATGTCATTGGCAACACAGGCACATTCTGGTACTTGGGCAAAAACTCTATGGTAAAATGGTCCCTGTATCAACAGCAACGAGATGACATCATTCCCGGTGCACACCAGAATTGACATCACTGTGTTGCCAGCAACAATGCTTAGACTCTGGTGTTGGTTTTTTCCACTGCCAATAAGTCCCCTCCATCTTAAAACGGATGGGATAAAGACATGTCCCCCGCCTGCTTTATGTACCTCTTGGGCAACAGGAGGTTTTAATTAGCCTATTCTCTGTGAGATTGTTTAGGCCCTAAACAGAGCTGGCAAACCTAGAGCAGTTTGTCTGTGTGTGTTGAAAATTAGATTGGGAAGTAACTGAGGCATCTGGGGTCAGGAGGTGTGCGCAACACAGACACTTTTGTTTGGGCAGAACCAGGCAGCTTGGGAGGGAACTTCCCCCACTGCTGATCATCAACACCTGAACTTCATGCTAATTGGTGTCAGAAAATGGTGTTAATAATCAAGCAGGTATGTGCAGGAAAGGATGAGAGAGAAACAGTGTCTGTACGATTCTGCATTTGGAGCCAGGATGGGGTTGGCCAAATGCTGGCAACCCATTGGTCAGCCCAGAACAGAAGCTGCCCTAGGGGTGCACACTTGTTTTGACTGAGTACATAGTCTCAACCTGCCCCAAACCATAACATTGTGTATTGTCCAGGATTCCAGCACTGCCTCAGCAAATACAGAGAGATTTTGAGAGTGGTGACTGGGGTGGATGGAGTGGAGGATGTGACATCACTTCTGGGTGACACTGTAGCAATTCCCTCTAATTTTTTTGGCAAACACTATAGAGACAAGGGGAAATTCCTAGAGTGTCACTATGGAGGCCATTTTCAAGCCATTTTTTCTCTCCCTCTCCTCGAGTTCTCAAGGACAGGAGACTGGGACTGGGCAAGGGTATACCTGCTGCAAGTAGGCAAATGGCAAGTCTAGTATTGTCCTTTTAAAAAACCCACAACCAAATAGCAATGTATATAAAGATATATGTAGAAATAATCCTAGTCCCACAGTCATACAATGGAGAACAGATTTTCAATGTGATGTTCAGAGAACTAGGCTGACAAATGCTTGGGGTTGGTATCATTTTGAATTTGAAACAGCACAAATGATACAGGATGTGTGATTGGCAAATTGTGAATATGCTGATTTACAGCCACCGATTCATAGGTACAAATGGTTAGTAATTTCTGAGTCGATGGAGAAGCAAATGCTTGTCATGTTTACTAAAAATTGCAAAGTCCCATTAGAGCCAGATTCATATCTTTAAAAAAAAATCAACACAGATTTTTTGAAAGTAAGACTATATATTTAAGCTTTCAGACTTCCTGAAAGAGTTCTGTGATTTCTATTTGTGCTCTTTGTATTTGCATTGCAGATTTAAGCCTCTGTGTCATTTTCTTTCTCTTTCTCTTCTTCTTCTTCTTCTTTTTTTTTGGTCCTTTCCATGGGACATTGTAATGCAAATTTGCATATCTTTCCAAAGCTTGACAAATTTGCATGCCTGAAATTTTAATCATTGTGAGGCATGGGGTTAGATTGTGAATATACGTGTGTAGATGTTCTTGGAGTTGCAGCAGACAGAAATCTTGGATTATCATAAAACTGACAATTGAAGATAACTGTAAAAAAATCCTATATGGCATCCTTCCTGCCCCCCCCCATCTGCCATATTACATTTCAAGATTATCGTACAATTCATTGGCAAGTACATCCATGAAATGCATAAATATCCGTATTCACAGTTTGCCATACTGTAGAGAAATGCTGTGAATATCTGGGATTTTTCATTCCAGAGACTTCTTTTTTTTTTAGGGATACCAGCCGTAAAGTAGGACTGGTAGTCTGGGATCTCCGGACTACAGGAATCAGTTCCTCTGCAGGAAATGGATACTTTGGAGGGTGAACTCTGCAGTATTCTGACCCACTGAGATCCCGGTCCTTCCCATGCTCCACCCCAAATCTCCAGGAGTCTCCCAATCTGGATCTGGCAACCCCCCTCCTCCGCTGGTGGCCAGGGTGGACCTGGCAGCCCTGTACCATGGAGATGAATTATATGGATTCCCCCCCCCCCCGATCCTACAATACTAGTCTCAAACTTTCTATTGCTTTGGGAATCACAGTTTCAAAATAGCAAATTATGTGATTCTAATCTGCTTCCTACTGCTTAGAAATATCTGCACTTTTGAATGGGAATACAATTCACAAACAAATGTGATAATGCCTTGGAAAAAAATGTGTTTCCTCTAGCAGATGTGTCTCCCAACCATGTGATGCTACTATACAGAAAATGCATGAATTGATATATTTCTTTTTAAATTTTATTTTATTTGTATTTTACATGAAATGTGGTTTTGCAAAGGGAACACAGGATTCAAGATTATTCAGATGGTTATCCCAGTGCATCCTCTAGTTCATATAAATTGTGAACTAGAGTTAGATCTTTTATAATGTTAGTTTAGATGTCAATGCTAATACCCAAATCGTTTTGTACCAGTCTATTAGAGGCAGAGCACTGGCATTTCCCCCCCCCCCACTACGAGGCAACAGAAATAAATATAAAGAGATTTTAATCAAACTGAAGATAAATTCTGAATCTTCTTCTAACACAATATCTTTGAAGTATCCCAACAAAAGTATTCTACGGTCACATGGTAAATGATATCCTATTATTTCTCTAACTGCAACCACTTTCCGGAATTGCTTTACAATGGGACACTGGGGAAAAAAATGTTAAAAAATGAACCCTTGAATTTTGACAATGCCAACATATATCTAGTGTTGGATACATCTGATACATCCCATTTTATAAAATGTCAGGTATCAGTGAAACTGAACTTCATAAAAATTCTCCCTTAGATCCAATAATACAATATTAGAAAGGATTCTTAGACCAGATCCATTCCAATTGTCTCTTGAATTTACAATATAAATGGACATTTCATATGACCTATACTGTTTTCAGCTGTTTCAGATCTGACCCACAAAACAGAATTATAAATCCCCCCTGCTTTGTACTTTGTACAGCCACTTAAGTTTCATGGACCTTGCCCAGGTAAACATCCTAGGATGACTGTGTTCTCAGTAGTTAGCTGAGAAGTAACAATACACTCGTACTTCTATGTGCAAGTATTGTTAATGCAGGATTAACATAGAGAAGCCAAATCAAATGCGTGTTTGACATTTGCATAGCAGTCCAGTTTAAACCAAAGCTGGTTTTAAGCATCACCAAGTCATAATTCTCATATCCTTTTTGTTGTTCTCTGGAACAATAAGCAAAAAGTAAAGCTACATGGCAGCTACTGTAGGCACATATCTCTCCTTATATATATTTGGCATTTGGTGTCCCTCCTGGACTCGCTTCCACAGCCTTGGCCCGCTCAGATGCCACTCTCACAGTCTCCCAATCCCGTGGCTGCATTGGCTCGCTGCATTGGCTCGGCCCCGTCCACCGAGCCAGTGGGCAGCATTTCACCCTTAGTCTGGAGGGAGCCAGTGAAGGGGGTGGATGCTCTGCTGAGAGAGCGGCAACCCCTCCACGAGGGAGAAGGAGGCAGACCTAGAGAGCGGTGGCAAGCAGGGGAAGCACTCACCTTCGCTGCCCCTTGTGGCCCCTCTCCCTCGGCCACAAGGCCTGAACCACAGAGAAGGCTGCCCAGCACCTATCAAAGGCTCCCCTGCCTTCCTTCAGCAGCACCCGCAGTGCCAGGGAGGGTCTGGCCTAGAGGAAACGAGCTGTGGCTACTGGAAAGCTGGACTCTCTCCTGAGGAAGACAGTTCTCTTCGCTCCTGTGTGAGACTAACTGTGACTAACTGTCTCCTCAATGGCTGTTGTTAGGCAACCAAACAACCAAGCTTGCTTCTGTGAGTAAAAAAACCCAAAGGACTTTCAGCATACCCCCCCCCCCCCCAAGCTTGGCCACTTTCCTGTCACAATAAATTTAACACACCTCTCACTCCTTTTTCGCTCCACCATAGCTGGCTGGCTAATGAGGTGGGCCAGTGACCATCAAACCATTCTCCTCAACCACCTGCTGTGCAGCTGAGTTTCCCCTAAGGTTGCCAATCTCCGGGTGAGACCTGGAGATCTTCTGCTGTTACAATTGATCTCCAGATGACAGAGATCAGTTCCCCTGGAGAAAATGGCTGCTTTGGAGCATAGACCCTATGGTATTATCCCCTGCTGAGTCCTTCCACACACACCCAATGTTGCCCTCCACAGGATCCACCCCCCAAACCTCCAGGTATTTCCCTAATCAGAGGTGGAAACTGTACTTTCTACTCAGTGCCTGTTGCTAGGCAACCAGGTTCTCACTAAAAGGCCCTTTCCATGCCTATTTTGGCCTTTCGGAGAAAACTCATTGGGGCCACTCCTGATAGGGTTGCCAACTCCAGGTGGAAAATTCCTGGATATTTGAGGGGTGGAGCCTGGAGAGGGTGAGGTTTGAGGAGGGGTGGGACCTCAGGTACAATGCCATAGACTTCACCCTCCAAACCAGCCATTCCCTCATGGGGAACCATTGTTGCCAGTCTCCAGGGGAGGGATGGAGATCACGCAGAATTACAACTGCTCTTCAGATGGGACAGATCAGTTTCACTGGAGAAAATGGTGGACTCTGTGTCATTATATTTGTGTCATTATGAGGTCGCCACAGGGAATTGGTGCTGAGTACCCAAGGCTGGGGCACTCTCCCAGAGCCTCTTTTTAGAGCTCATATTTATTTCCACAATGGACCTTATTCCTAGTATTCCCATAAACCATGGCGAAGCTGATGTATAGTAATATTACTTTTTCATATTATTAGATCTAAATTGTACTGAATAATGCCTTTCCACAATCATTGCTAATTCTGTACATTGTTCACACACTTCCACATGTAGTAAAAATGTTACACTGCACAGTCAACGGATTTTTCTCTCTCCTTTACTCCTTATCTTCAGCTAACAGAATACTGATTAAGTGTGTGATTAGTATGCCAGCCATGCCATTAGCAGTTTTTTTTAAAAAAAATAATAAAATAAATAGTGAGGGCTGAATATTGATGGTACCCTCAGTAAGAGTTTGTGTGCAGGTTCCTAGTTTTTGTTGTTGTTGTTTTTTAAGACAAAGGACACCAGGTTTCATTGAGGCTTACCCAATAAACAGGTATCAATAAAATGGAAAATTTACAGGGCAGAGCAAAGAGAATGGGAAGTGATTGCTTTAAAACCCAGCAACTGGGGCTGGAATGCATAACAATTTTGTCAGTTGGCATTGTATGCATTTGTTTTGATGCTGCGGCTGCTAGCAAAAGCCATTTATCTTTGTCAATTTTAACAGCCCTTGGACTATGAGGCCAAAAAATCCTATACTCTGAAGATAGAGGCAACCAATGTTCATATTGATCAACGTTTCATCAGTGTGGGGCCCTTCAAAGATACAGCAACAATCAAGATCATAGTAGAGGATGCCGACGAACCGCCTGTTTTTTCGTCACCGGATTATCTGCTAGAAGTGCATGAAAATGCTGCCATTGACTCTGTGATTGGTCAGGTGACTGCTCGGGACCCTGATGTAACATCAAGTGCCATAAGGTACTGATAATTTAAAGTTACTATACACACAAACACATACCATGATGAATTAGACCAACACACACACACACACACACACCATGATGAATTAGACCAATGGCCCATCTAATCCAGCATCCTGTTTTCAAAACTGGCCAACTAGAAGACCCATAGACAGGGGCATGGAAGTCAACACATTCTCTTGTTGTTGACCTCCTGTACCTGATATTCAGAAATATGCTACTTCTGACCTTGTAGGTTCCATTTAGTCATCATGGATAATTGCTCTGTCAATTTTCAGGGGTGTTCCTGGTTCTCTTTCCCTCCTAGTAGCCACTGATGCATCTCTCCTCCATTAATTTGGCTTGGCTCCTTTTAAGGCTGACTTATGGTAGAGGTTATCACCAAATTCCATTTCAATGAGATCTACAATTTAACCACATAGTGCTTTACTTCTGCATCGGTTGCTGTTAAAGATCTTCCTTTGGTGTAAAATGCCAGTACAGTGGAAGAAAGTATCTGGTAGATTTTGTTCTTTCTTTTTGCTCACATTTGCACAATTTCTAGAGTTTAATGCTTGGGAAGGAGGGAGGAGCCAGCATTTACATAAATACCTATTATATTGTGTTAGGATACTTTGAATCAAGTAATGTTCAAAATTAAAATCCTTTGTTTCCCCAACCATCTGGTCATATTGGACAAATGGTGACCTTTCCATTTTAAGGGATGTCATCCCAGATTACAAGAGTCGATTGCTTCCTTGGAAACAACTATTACTTATTTAAACTTCTATTAACAAGAGTGGAAATTAAAACAACACTCAATTATAAAAATGTGGAGATAATTGCTCCTTCTTCTTCCTATTCACTTCAACTCCATCAGCATGTGTGTTTGACTATCCAAAAATAAATTTAGGTAATCTTTTCTGTGGTCTTTTGTTTTTGTGTATTGAGAGGCAAATTAGAGAACGAAGAAACAAATAAAACAAAATGGCTTCACAGAAATGTAAGGAGAAGACCAAAACTTTGTTAGTTTTCATGAACAAACTGGAGTTGGGGTTTGTTGTTTTTGTTGTTTTTGTGATGAATGCAAACCTAGTGTCCTAAGTGTTGGAAATATATGTGTTGCAAGGTCTAAAATTCAGTCCTTATAGGGTTATTGTGTGCTTACCTTGTGTGTTATTGTTTAGACTGCCCTGGAAGGAAACCTGGCACAGAGCCAATGGAAACAAAGCCGCAAAACTGAAGCCTGTTTACTAACAATCAATGGTTAATGCATTCAGATGATTTCCTTCTAGGGGTCAAGAAGAAAAAGAATCTCCATGGTTGTAGACCATGTGGTCAAACTGTAGCCTTAGATGTCTTCGTTGTTTTGTAGATTTCCGGTGAACCCTTCCCTTAGAAATTTTTCCATAGAAGAAAATGCCTGCCCTCCAGTGAAGCAAAGATCCACTGCAATCTCTGAATGTCTAACTATTTTTGCCAATTTCCCCAACACTGAGGAGTGTCATGAACTAGCAGTAGGGCTGCGGGGTGGGAGGGGACATCACAAGCATTGCAAGTCTGGTGTGTCACTTTTGAGGAAAACCTGGAAGCAGCCACAGTAGCTCTAGGAATCACTGGAAACTCTGTGGTAAAAACCAGAAGTGATGTCATTATATTTGTAGTGATTTCCCCCATCATGATTCTGCCTTCAACCCTCCTGCTTGTTGCCAGGCAACCCAAACAGCAAGACTGACAAATTTTTTCAGCAATAACAGTGAAACAGTGAAATGTTAATAAACTTGCAGCCCAAACTATTGAGAGTTTAATAGGGTTTTCCCCCAAATACAGAGGGGTAGCATAACTCAGTAATGAAGCCATAATCATTCTGATTGGTTCTACTGGTTCCTGTATTCTGCAAAGTTAAGTTGAGACACCTATCTCTTACTACGTTTTGACCTATTAGCCTGTTTGTGATCCCCCCCCCGCAATTAACTCAAAGTCTGTGTTTTCTTAAGTGAACATTTTATGCATCTGATAAGCAGGCTCCAGCCCCCAAAAAGCTTCTGCCACAATGAATCTGTCAGTCTTGGAGATGTCACAATACTTTTTTTTCTTGTTTTCATTTGCATAATAACATTAAAATGACTAGAAAATGACAAGAAAATGGGGAGGGGGAGTTCTCAGATTCACCAGCCTTAGGCACTTTCCTCATTTTAATTGCTATGGAAAATGCTAATCTTTGCTCTGCTTCATGAGTATGGTCTCTTCAACCAAATCTGTGGAAGCTACTGTCCTACAACTGGATTATGCGATGTTCATGGTTGATCCGATGGTTGATCCTTCTGAGAGGGAAGAAGAGACTACAGAACTCATTTACTAGAGGCAGAAAACAACTGTTAGAGAATTGGTATCTGTTGATGCAGGCTTTTTTTTAATTTTCAGAGATTTATTCATAAGTTAAGTTTATGATGGTTGCCCTGGAGATGAGGCTTGAGGGCAGTTATGGTGAACTGAGGTGAGGAGATAGGATGGAACACATTTTGTAAATCATGGCTGTGGCAATGGAGGTGTGGCAACTGGCCATAAGCCTCCAGGTAGTGGCTGAAGATCTCCCACTATTACAACTGATCTCCAGGTGACAGAGATCAGTTCACCTGGAGAAAATGGCTGTTTTGGAAGGTGGACTCTATGGCATTATAGCCCCCTGATGTCCCTCCTCTTCCCAAACCATGCCTTCCTTAGGCTCCACACCCAAAATCTCTAGGTATTTCCCAACCCAAAGCTGGCAGCCATAACTAGCCATCTAGGGTTTTCAATTCTGGGTTATGAAAATTCGTGGATTTGGGAGTGGAGTCTGGGAAAGGTGTGATTTAGGTAGGGGAATGAAATAGACAGAGAACTAGATGGGAGGAATGTGACCCTGCTAGTTCTGCTGGATCTCTCAGTAGCCTTCAGTACAATCAACCCTAGTATCCTACTCAACCACCTCTCAACACTGGGACTGGGGGACGCCATGGTACAGTAGTTCAAGTTCTGTCTGGATCTCAGATGGTAGTGCTGGGGGATTCCTGCTCTGCCCCATGGAGTTCCACAGGGTTCAATCTTGTCCCCCTTGCTATTTAATATCTATGTGAAGCCACTTGGAGAGGTCATCAGGTGGTTTGGGCCGTGGTGTCACCAATACTCATCTCTACCTTTTTTTTCTCACCTAATTCCAAGGAAGCTGTTGATATTCTGAATAGTGATGCCAGCCTCCAGGTGGGACCTGGAGAATCCCCTGGAATTACAGCTCATCTCTGGACAAAATCAATGCTCGGTCTCTGTGTGTGTGAACTCTATGGCATTGTATCCCTTTGAAGTCCCCATCCTCCCCAGGCTCTATCCCCAAATCTCCATGAATTCCCAACCTGGATCTGGCAGCCCTACCCCCAATCCAACTCTGGTGGCCAGGGGAGACCTGGCAACCCTAATTCTGAACCAATGCTTGGAGTCAGTAATGGATGAGGGTGAAGAAACTGAAGCTTAATCCTGACAAGAGAGAGGTTCTATGAGTTAGTAAAAAGGCAGCCCCAGAATGTGAGATCTCTCCAGTCTTGGATGGGATTATACTTCCCTTGAAAAGTGAGGTCCATATTTTGGGAGTACTGCTTGACATAGAAGTCACCTTTGAAAACCAGGTGGCTGCACTGGTCTGCAGTGCTTTTGCCTTGCTTTGGCTGGTGCATCAACTGCATCCATTCCTGGATCAGTCAGATCTAGCCACAGTGATCCATGTCTTAGTTACATCCAGACTGGTCTATTGTAGTGCACCCTACTTGGGGCTTACCCTTGAAGAGTCTTTGGAAGCTGCAGCTAGACTACTGGTCTGGGCCAGTTATTGGGAGCATGTGACCATGGTATCACAATGATTACGCTGGCTACCAATCCATTCCCAAGCCCAATTCAAGGTCCTGGTTTTGAACTTAAAAGCCCTACATGATTTGGAACTGCATTATATGCATTCTCCCATATGTTCCTGCCTGGGAATTAAGATCACAGGGAGAGTCCCTCTTGATTGTTCCATCAATCAAAGAAGCTCATTTGAGAGGGTCTTTTGAGTGGCAGGCCCATGATTACGGAACAACCTCCCCAGGGAGGTGTGCCTGCCCCCCTCACTTTCAATCTTTATGGGGCAGCAGAAGCTTGTTTTATTTAGGACTGCACTTCGTCAAGCTGACTGGCAGTCCTGAGTAGTGATTTTAAATTTTGGTTTTATGCATTTAATGTGTTTCATTCAGGGGTCATTTGGGGGGGGATGCAGGGGGACGCCATCCCCCCGGGTGAGGTGCGGGAGGGCGGGGCCTGGAGCGCCCTGCTGGTGCCCGCTGGAGGTCGCCGCCGGCTGTGGGGAGGACACACTTCCGGTGATGTCAGGGTGTGTGGCATATGCTAATGAGTTATGCTAATGAGTCCCCCTAGCTCTTTTTCTACGAAATGACCCCTGGTTTCATTTGATGTATTTTAACTATGTTTGTAACCTACCTTAAGCTCCATGAGGATGAATGGTAGCTAATAAATGTTTTGAATGAATGAATTAATTGAATGAACCTGCCACACAGTCCATCTTCTGAGGCAGCAATTCTCTCTGGGGGAACTGATCTCTCTGGTTGGGAGCTGTAATGCCAAGAGATCTCCTGGCTTCACATGGGGGTTGGCAACACAATGTCGATGCCAAGAATGAGCAATCCCAGGCCTGTTACTAAGCAGTGAAGAAGTGTCTCATGAAAGATGTCACTGAGAAACATGGGACAAATTGAGTTGGATCCTCTTTTGGCCAATTAATGTCCCCAGGTCTGTTTCCTTGTTCCAGAGGAAGGCTCCACTATTAGTGGAATGGAACCTTTGGATCCAACCCAGAAAAGGGGCATCAGCTAGAGAAGATGCAAGATGTGAGAAATGGCTAGGTGGACACATTTAAGGATCATGAGGAATTCCCTTGGCTAGGTGCCTAGAAACTGAGCCAGAGAGGAGGAAGTCTGGTGTTGTTGAAATCTGTCTGACTGAGAATTGAATGGGAATCCTGTGCCAAGATTCCTGTACTCCCAACAATGAGCCTATAATTTATGCTATAGGGCTGTCTCAAATGTATGTTTTAATTTTCAGACCACTTTGACTTTTCAACAATGTTAGCCTAGTCATCCAGATCATTGCAGCTGACAAGCACACTGGTTCCATGCCGTATTTCTAACAAAGTCACATGAAATACAAAGGTGCCCTATCCTGAATCAGACTCTTGCTCCATCAAGGTCAGTACTGCCTACTCAGACTGGCAGTGGCTTTCTGGAGTTTTAGGTAGAGGTTTTAGGTAGAGGTTTCCACATCACCTTCCACCTGTTCTCTTTAACTGGAGATGACAGGGACCTTCTGCATGCCAAGCAGATGCTTTATCCCCGAGCCACGGCCCCTCCCCAACACGTTGAAACTCTCAAGGTCTCTTCATTCTTTCACTGTTTCAGGCTAAACATGGACAGCTAGGCAAAGAAGACACCATTAGTCCCAGAGCTACTAGCAGATCATCCCTTTAAGCGAAATTCTGTGGCAAATTTGAAAATATCTGCTTGAATTAAATCTCAAAGCAATTGTGAACAAAGCAAATATATAAATAAATAAAAATCAGTAAGTCCTAAAAAAAATTGTGGACATACCATACATCCCTAAATTACTACCACATTTTGCTTCATATTTCAAGCAAGGCATCAAAAGATTTTGTAGTATCACCATTTCTTCAAGGGGTAAGGCTAGGGCTGCCAAATGTGGGCGGGGAATCCCCTGCTTTGGAGCCCCGATTTCCGATGCGGCAGAATCGGGGCCCGGGGGAACCCCGCCCCCGGCGTGCGCGTCACTAGCAAGTGACGTGGGCACGCCGGGCACGCTGGGGGTGGGGCCATGGCCATACAAGGGAAAACTCTATGGTTTTCCCTTGTATGGTTGTGGCCCCGCCCCCAGCGTGCCCACGTCACTTCCGGGTGACATGTGCACGCGCACAGCCCCAACACCGGCCGGGAGCCCCCCGCTCCCCGCGAAGACGGATCTGGCAACCCTAGGTAAGGCAGGATTTCAGAAATCAGGTAGTACTGCAGAGGCCTTTTCTGACTAACCAAATGCCATGGAATTAATCTGGAGAACTGAGACCTTCAAAATCCAGGGGCATTAGGAGACACATCTACATAGGTTGCCAATTCCAGGTTTGGAAGTACCTGAAGATTTGAGAGTGGAGACCGGGAGGGTTGGGTTTAAGGAGGGGAGGGACCTCAATAAGGTATAATGTCATACAGTTCATCTTCCAAATCAGCCATTTTCTCCGGGAGAAATGTCATTCCTGACAATAAATTGTCTTGACAGTAAATATGCCATTCCTGACAATAAATTATCTCAGCCCAAAACCTTGGGATCAGATGAGGAAACGTAAATTTATTATACCTTACCTTCCTTGCAGTTTTTTTTTTAAAAACCCTTAAATGCCGAACGCCTCTGGTCATCTGCCTCAGCCTCAGACGAACCCCTTCAACACCCCTTTCCCCTCAGAAGAAAATAAAAGCAACTGTCCTCCAAGAGTGTTTTATCTTCAGTAGAAGCAAATCATCTCCTTAATTCACAGCAGGCCCTGAAATCCTAGCTATAATATTTTTTTTCTGCTTTCCTGATGTGCAGTTGTTTATCTCAGTCACCTGGTAACATGCCCTCTCTGGTTGGCATTACTGAGATACGGTGATTTACGGCATCAATATTGTGATTCACATCTCAGCAGGGGAAAGAAAAAAGGGAGGGGTTCTTCATGCCAAACGCTGCCGTAGACCTTTATTTACATCAGTACAAAAAGGGAGGAATGGGGTGGAAGCGAGTGATGAGGCAGAGGAGTAATGCTGCTGAGAATTGCATCTGAATCCGCCCCCGGAGTCTTCAGCTGAAGAAATGTATGATCACACCACATATTTCCTCCAGCGCTCTGTCTCAAAAGCTAACAACGAAGTCCCAATAACCTGTGGTGTTACTAAGGCAATTTCCAAGGTTATTATTTACCCAGATATTTGTGGCTCCATTCTTACAGAAATGTGTTGTTTTATGTATTGCTTACATGTCTGACAGCGTGTCCGCATTAAAAAGAGCTATAATATCATTACCAAGACAAGGTAGCTACACACAAAGTATTTGTTCCCCAACTTTATAGGACTACAGATCTCCAATATGCACGTAGATGTGTTTTACATGGTACGTGGTATATATTAATTGAGAGTTAGAAGGGCTTTACCTCCTTTACCTTCTTCCACCCTTGTAAATGTGTTTCATGTCTGCTGAGGAATTGTTCTTCTGGTTTAATACATTTTGGTGCTGAAAGTCAATACAAAACCCCTCACAAAACCCTAATTTTCTATCACTAGGAAGATTGTAAATAGAATTACATCAAGGGAGACATTTATGTACGTAGCAAAATAAAATCAATACAAAAGATTATTTCTGCCCACATACATGAATCGAGGTGCACATTTTAAAAAATAAATAAATGGAATCATATTCTATCTATCCCTTATATATTTTATTACTAATGTAATAAAACCAGAGTTCCAATTTTTGTTTTTTGTGTGTGGATAGATGATAGATAGATAGATAGATAGATAGATAGATAGATAGATAGATAGATAGATAGATAGATAGATAGAAATTCAAATAAACAATTTAAATAAAATAAATAAAATACAGTTCAGCAGAAAGAGATATCCTAGCCAGGCCAGATTAAGATATTGTATATCACGTTTAAGAGGCTCTATAGTGCTACTAAAAATTGTAATTTACTCATTTTAGGTTGTTTGTTTGTTTAAGGCTCCTCAGAATCTGAGGCCCTAAACTGTAAGTTTACTTGGCATCAGAGGTCATTTCGGGGGGGATTGCGGGGGATCGCAGTTCCCCTAGGTGAGGTATGGGAGGCGGGGCACATGACGAAGCCCTGCCCCCTGCTTCCGGCCGCCCCGCTTCGGCAGCGGCCGGGACCGTTGGGGGTGGGGTGTGTGGCCTTATGACACACGTCCGGTGATGTCAGGGGGGGTGGCCTTATGACACATTTCTGGTGATGTCAGGGGGTGTGGCATATGCTAATGAGTTATGCTAATGAGTTCCCCTAGCTCTTTTTCTACGAAACGACCCCTGCTTAGCATGTAAATCCAGTTTTACATCCTACTGTATGTTTACCAGCTCTGGGTTGGGAAATACCTGGAGATTTGGGGGGTGGAGCCTGGGGAGGGTGGGGTTTGGGGAGGGGGAGGGGCCTCGGCAGGGTATAGTACCATAGAGCCCACCCTCCAAAGTGGCCATTTTCTCCAGAGAAACTGATCTCTGCTCTCTGGAGATCACCTGTAATGCTGGGAGATCTTCAGGCCCCATTTGGAGGCTGGCAGCCCTAATCCTATTCAGTGTCTGGGCTGGTTCATCCAGGAACTGTAGAATGCAAACCATGGACTCAGAGCCGTTTGGCCCTGGCTTGTTGCCTCGTGCCTCTGGCCATGCCCATATTTTATACCTGCAGACAAGAAGGTCAGGAAAGGGGGAGGGGGAAGAAGAAGGGAAGAAGATGATATTCGATTCATCCCCCGCCCTTCCCTCAGCGTCTCAGAGTGGCTTACAGCCTCCTTCCCTTCCTCTCCCCACAACAGACCGTGAGGTGGGTGGGGCTGAGAGAGCTCTGAGAAAACTGCTCTTGAGAGAACAGCTCTGGGAGAACTGTGACTGACCCAAGGTCACCCAGCTGGCTGCATGTGGAGGAGTGGGGAATCAGACCCGGTTCTCCAGATTAGAGTCCACCGTTCTTCACCACTACACCCCCCAAAAAAAATCAGAATTAATGTTATGCAGCTGGATTGCCAGCTGTTGCTTGAGGGATTCCTGAGGATTTGGGGGTGGTGCTTGGAGAAGATAGAGTATAGGGAGAGGAGATAACTCAGCAAGATGTTGCCAGAATCCCTGACAAGACCCTACTTTTTATCACTACAAAGGTTGTAAATAGAATGACATCAAGGGAGACATTTATACAGCGACATAAAATGACAAAAGATTACTTTTGCCTGTACATAGGAAACAAGGTACACATTTTTAAAAATAAATAAATGGAATCATAATTTATCTCTTATATGTTCTATAACAGACACAAATAGAACAAAACAGTTCAAAATCTGTGTACCACTCAATTTCAAGTTTTTGTTTTGTAACTTAACTTTGTTTCCTCTTTATCATATTTGTAAGTCACTTTTCATCAAGGGTTTTAGGACACGTTACACAAAAGGGACTGAGTTGTCCTTCTTAACCTAACAAAACGGAGAAGTAATGAGCAGTACATGGTGACCAAGTTTGCATCACAACTGAGCTAGGATTTGAACTCAGGTCTAACAAACCCTGCCCTCTGTTACTATCATGACTCATTCACTACACTGTTGTACAGCCAATATTGTGACGTAAGACTTCAAACCAACAGGCTGAGTTTGTCCCTGAACTTGCTAAATCAATGTTGTTATGTTGGAATAAGCAAAGCTTGTATAACTAGTTTAGCCCCAAGGTCTTGTTCACCGTCAGAATTCATTTCAGGTCACTGTGTACTTGCAGTGTACTGAACTTCTCCCATCTCTCCAAATCAAAGACTGAGCCTTGATATCATGCATTTCAACTGCTTTAAAGCCTTTTATGTGCATTGTCTCAATAATCCTAACAGCCCTCAAAGGTAGGCTCAGGAGATCTTTATTTCCATGTTACTGGGAGAATTAGAGATGTTACTGACTTTCATGAGACTTTTCTTAAGCAGTTTAAATAAAGAGGATATAGTAGGCTTCCCAAGTCCCCCCGGGGGGCGGGGAAACCCCCGCCCCAGAGGCCCGTTTCCCGCTGCTGCCAGATCAGGCCCCGGGGGGAACTCCTCCCCAACGTGCGCATCACCTGAAAGCCGGGCACGCTGGGGGTGGGGCCACGGCCGTACGAGGGAAAACTCCCTTGCGCGCGCACCAGACGCCGGCCGGGAGCCCCCTACTCCCGGCGAAAATCGACTTGGCATCCCTAGGATATAGGCTGCAGTGTCAGGCCTGACTATATTTTATTTATGGATTGACTCAAGGAATAATTGTTTTACAATATTTAATGGCTAGTCGCTTAGACGCGTTGACCTGAATGGCCCAGGCCAGCCTGCTCTTGTTAGATCTCAGCAGCTAAGCAGAGTCAGTTCTAGGCCATACTTGGATGGGAGACCACCAAGGAAGTCCAGGGTTGCTATGCAGAGGCAGGCAATGGCAAAACTTCACAATTCCTCTCTTGCCTTGAAAGCCCTGCAGAGTTGCCATAAGTGGACTGTGATTTGACAGCACTTTCCATCACCAGTCCCTTAGACGGCCTTTAGAAAGATTCATTCGCAGCTGGCAAGTCCATCTAGGGCAGGGGTGGCCAAGCTGTGGCTCGGGAGCCGCATGCGGCTCTTTTACATATATTGTGCGGCTCCCGGCAGGGCGGCTGGGAAAGCTAAATATCATTAGCAAACAAATATCATTGGACAAATAAATGTCATTATCAATATCTGCTTTTACCGCTCTTGTTATTATTTTTGGCAGTCTCAATCAATGTTAATAAAAAGTGAATCTGCATATTTACCAGTGAAAGCATGTAATATCTGTTCATGTCTTGCGGCTCTCAAACATCTGATGTTTATTTTATGTGGCTCAAGCGAGTCTGGCCACCCCTGATCTATGGCTTTGCTAAATGAAACCTCCAGATGCAGGAACAGTGTACCTCTGAATATGAGATCCTGGTGATAAACCATCGGGGCAGGTCATCATCCCCATGTCTCGCTTGTGAACTCCTGAAAGCTGCTATTGAAAACAGAATCGGGGACTAGCTGGGCCTTGATTCGATCTAGCCAGGCAGTCCTTCTGTCTTCATATCCTTGCCTTCTCTGCTCTATCTACGGTGTGAGATCTCTAACCCAGTTTGACGCCTCCCACTAATTCATCTCCTCATGCTGAGGCAGAATGCTGAACAGATGCAAAACAGTTGCGGCAGGATGTTGTGAGGCGCCATACCTCGGCACAATAGTCATTACAGTCTCTTATATAAATTCACTGCTAGGATTTAGTGAAACCCTTCAAAGCTGTGACTGCTGTACCGTATCAGTACTTTCCAATCTCTCCCTCTCCCCTCTCTCATTGTGCGTGACCCATCAGAAATTGGAAGGCTTAATTTTCCAGTTTGGTTTCTTTTACAAGTAATACATTAATAAAACAACTATATGAAAATGGACCGACATAAAAGCTTTCCTGGAGATCTGGTGCGGAGTCCTAAATCACCATTTTGTTTAATGCACCGTTGGAACAATTTACTACAGCTCTTTCTTGTTAGTCAAGCTGGCTTCTATGTTTAGGCTGCATAATGTACCTGCGCATTCTCATTTGCAAGCTCGGCTTCACTGTCAGATCAAAGTTGTTTTGTTAGAAACCAATGATGTCAATCCATAAGGCAATCAATCTCGCTGTTTTTGTTCTGTTTTTTTCAAGCCCTTGACCAGGCGAGCTAATTTGTTAACCAGCTATTGTCCGTGGAATTGCATTAAGACATAAGCTGGTGACACATTTACTTGATTAATCACAAGCACTGCTTCTTAATCTAAGAACGTTCATTGCATTGTGTTAAAAAAGAACAAAACTAGCCCTGCCCGCTTAATGTATTGACAGAATTATCAGCAGCTGCTATGAAATACAACTCAAGCAGTCCAATAAACGTGATTGATCGTCTAATTAACTCTTGATTCGCAGTAGTTTTTATAAGACGCTACCTGCTGATCTCGATGACTGCTCCCAACGTTCGTGCTAAGAGCAGATAGCTAATTACTCCTTGGACTATAATTCTTTTTCCTGACTCTCAGTCCATCATTTTTTGTCTTGTAAATTATACCACTATTGAGTTTTCTCAGATCTGCTGGGATTAGATAGCGGCTGCTTGCGATGGATTGCTTAGAAGGTCTAAGGATGCATTTTAGGCCGTACAAATGCCTTCATGTAAATTTCAAGGATCTCTGTTTTGTAGGTTTTCCATCGATCGGAACACTGACCTTGAGAGACAGTTCAACATTAATACGCAAGATGGACGGATAACATTGGCAACCCCACTGGACAGAGAAACCAACACGTGGCACAACATAACCATTGTGGCAACAGAAGACAGTAAGTGGCTGTAAATGTGTGTGTATAGTTTTTTTCCTTGAATGACTGGGGAGTGTTTTTCTGTGTTCTGGTGGCAGTTCAATTAGCAAACTAGCCAGAAACATTATTTATAATGTTGGTTGTACAAAGGGCTTGGCGGCAGCATCTGTTGTGTGTGCACACATTTCCGCTATGATATTTATTTATTTTTAAAAGTCAGATAACATCACCAAAGCAGAAACATACATGCCAGAAGTAGGATAGCATGGAAAACTCAAAAGTAATTATTGTAAGGCACATATTTGTACCTTCAGTTCGATAAAGATTTCTTTTTAGATGTATGCACCCTTCAACTCCCCCCCCCCAAAAAAAAGTGAGTGCATAATACTTGGATGATCTAGTACAAATCATCCCCCATCCAAATTGCAATGTTCAGGCATAACTCCGAATGTAACCATCTGCAGGCACATAGGAGTCTATCCTATTATGTCAGATTGCTTTCCTAGTGAACAGTGTCCTTTTTTGCTTTTCTCCCTGCAGCACTGCATGTCTTGATTTGTGTTCAGTTCCTCTATGATTTCACTATCCAAATGGTTGAAACATACTAACCTGAAAATAATGTTGGCTAGGTGTGTGCACTCTGCTCCCCCCCCCCCACCCAAGAAAAGGTTATTCATTTCAGGTCTGGATGTTGAGGAGGGCCCTGACTAAGGTTGCCAAGCTCTCCGGTTTGCCAGGGGTCCCCCGTTTTGGGGGGGTCTGCCTGCCGCCGGCCAGATGGCCAGCAGGGGAAGCCCCACCCCCAACACCCACAGCCACCCCCCTCTCTCCCTTTAAGTGTGTGGAACCCGTGTTTCCTCCCAAGCCTGTGTTTCTTCCCAAGCCCATCTCCGCTTGGGATCAGGCTAGCAGGGAAATGCCAGCTTCGTGCATTTTAAAGGGAAACGCAGCTGCTCTTAAAGGGGAAATGCCGGCTCCTGCTCTTAAAGGGGAAACGCTGGCTCCTGCTCTTAAAGGGGAAACACTAGGAATGCCCCCAAAGTCTCCCACTGGGGGTGGAAGATGTTCTTGGCAACCTAGCCCTGACCTGGATTGGTCCTGGCTAGTATTTGGATGGGAGACCAACTAAGGAAGTCCAGGGTCATGATGCACATGCAGGAAATGGCAAACCACCTCTGAACATTGCTTGCTTTGACAATCCCAGAGGGTCACCGTAAGTCAGCTATGACTTGATGGTGCGTGCACGCACGCGCACACACACACCACTGGGTCAGTCATCTCAAATTTTTGGGAATGTCCATACTGGTTCAGGGTTCTAGTTAGTCTTTTTCCAGATTCTGAAATCCCAGGCCTTTCCCCCCCCTCAAAACCCCTCCACTTTGCCCACTATATTATTCCTGGGGAATCTGCTGGTCCACAGGAACAAGATTTGTGGAGAGGGACCATCAGGAGGGAGAAGAGGTCAAGTCCTTGCCCAGAAGCTCCACAGATATTTGAATGCATCCCATTGTATATGAAAACATAAAACTAGTAACATAAAAATAGCAAAACAGGGATAACACCCAATCAACAAAGACCCTTGACAGATGAAATATAGTCTAAGAGTTTACGCACTTATGTCTCTGTCCCTGGACTCTGGTGATGGTGATGGTGGCTACCAGCTGTTATTTCGCATAAGAGGTAAGACCTGGCTTCTTGAGGACTAACTTGGCACTAGACCTGCCTCCTGGTTACAATCCCTGCTGCTGGCATTGAAGGTGGCAGAGCCCTCCCCAACAACAGCAAAATGGCAGCTAGGCCCCTGGCCTCCCTCAAGGTCTGGCTGCCTGAGGAAATCTCCCTGACACTCTCCCCAAGGCTGCAATTCCCTTTCCCCGTCACTAGAGGCATTCTTGTTTTGTTTTTGAATGGGTAATAGAATAACTAGGAGCTGCGGTGGTTCAAGTGGTTAAGACGCTGAACTGCAGGCTGTGGAAGGTCAGTAGTTCAGCAGTTCGAGACCCGGGTTGCCGCATGACCGAGTGAGCTCCCGTCTCTAGTTCCAGCTCCTGCCAACCTAGCAGTTGGAAAGCAAGAAATTGCAAGTAGATAAATGGGTACCACTTCGGTGGGAAGGTAACAGTGTTCCGTGCGCCTTGGTGTTTAGTGACCACGGAAATGTCTTCGGACAGTGCTGGCTCTTTGGCTTTGAAACGGAGATGAGCACTGCGACCCTAGAGTCGGACTCAACTGGCTTTCGAGCAAGGGAACCTTTATCTTTAATAGAATAACTATATAACACTATAATAATACCAGAAACTGGTTCTCTGAATTCCCAGGGTTTATTTTCTTCTTTCTTTTTTTCTTTCTTGTCCCAGTAAGTGTCTATCCCTATCCTGCACTCTGCAGGCAGTCCCAGTCAGGTCACACCTGGAGCAGTGTTGTCAGGTCTATATCACGAGGCTTGGGAGCATCAACAGGTGTTGGCAGACTGCTGCTGGCACAGAGGCTTGCACCCTGTGGACCAGTTGTTCCAGCAAGGCAGCTTTCCCAAGCCTCAGCTTAAATCATCTGGGAGGTAATTGGACTAGGGTTGCCAGGTCCCTCTGAGTCCCCAGCGGGGGACTTTGGGGGGGGGTGTTCGGGAGGCGGGGACAGCCCAAACGTGATGACGTCACACAGAAGTGATGTCATCATGTTTGGGGACCGGCACCTGCACTCCAAGCCACAAT
Organism: Gekko japonicus; assembly: GCF_001447785.1. Classification (NCBI taxonomy): domain Eukaryota; kingdom Metazoa; phylum Chordata; class Lepidosauria; order Squamata; family Gekkonidae; genus Gekko; species Gekko japonicus. The sequence goes on along the minus strand of NW_015162535.1, from coordinate 155,326 downwards.
TTCATGGCTTGAACTGCAGCCCCCCCACTTCCCCCCCCCAAAGGATTTAAAGGGGATCCCCTTTAAATGCTTTGGGAAAGAAGTGTGGGGTGGCAGCTGCAATCCAAGTGGCAATTTTGTGGCTGGGATTGCAGGCGCGAGGTGGCCCCCATGTCTCTTTCGCAAAGCATTTAAAGAGATCCCCTTTAAATGCTTTGGGAAAAGAAGCACAGGTGGGGTGGGGGCGCCTGCAATCCAAGTGGCAATTTTGTGACTTGGATTGCAGGCTTTGGGGGAGAAGCAGGGGGTGTCTTTCAGTGGTCAGGCTTGGGGTCAGGGCTTCCCTAAATTGGGGGGGTGGGTAACCTAAATTGGACTCAACCTCACTGCCTGGCCCTGGGATGGTGTTGCACATCACCAGTCTAGCACTTCACCTCCTTTGGGTCACTTCAGCCCAGGCCTTCTGTTGCTCCCTTTCCTGTAGAGGAGTGACATATCTGTGGTGGTGGTTCTGGGCCCGGGTTTGGGCCCTTCACAGTGGAGGCTTGAGGGCTATCTCAGAGTTCAGTGGTGAGGTTTCACTTGCAGATTCTGACAGGGTAGCCTCTGTCATGTCATCCACTGGCGCATCTGCCGTGTCAGGCTCCTCCTCGTCCCAATGGTCTTCCTCAGCCACTGGCCTTGGTTCCTCAGGTTCTTCCTCTGAGGACTGTGAGTGCAAAGCACTGGACTGGTTGGAGGGGGTTGTGAAGCACCTTCCATTGTGCTGATGTGCCTTTCCCTTTATATCTCTGCCAATGAAGACCCCAGAGATTTACTTAACAAAAAATGAAAATTCAGAGAACCAGCTATATGTTTTGTGATTATGCTATATCGATATAACAGTGTTCACTTGCTATTTTTTTATTTTAAGTTCCATGGTGGTGGGGAGATGTAATGGAGTCTGCAGGGGCACCACCAGGAAATTTCCCTGGGCAGCCAAGACTTCTCAGTCCAGGAGCCCATTCACCATTTTCTAGCTTCCAGTACTGGTGGCAGGAACGGCACCTGGGAGGAAGGCCTGCAACATGGCACCAGAGCCACCAGAGGAGGCAGATGCTGTCCAGGGAAGTCTAAGTCTGGTTTGGTCCTCTTTTTCCTTTTAAACTTTAAAGGGACATGAGGGTAAACTTGGCCTTCAGAGACCATGTGTACCCCACCCCATAGGAAGTAATGGCCAATAGACACAGCCTCTGGATGCCATGTCTACCTAATTCTCAGCTGTTAGTTGGCATTAGCTGTTAGTCGGGGTCTTTGGTCCTTTTAAAGTTTAAAGCACTATTATTTTCTATGGTAGTAGACCTGGTCTCCAGAGGCCAGGTCTTTCCATAGAACATAATGGCTCTTGCAGATTTAAAGGGAAGAGAGACACTGACTGATAGCTGTTTGCTGGGACTGCCTTCCTGTTCTGCTCCACCCCTGGCCTCTCCAGAACCCAAAACACTCCCAAAGTCTAGGAGATAATCTTTTGGTACTCCCAGAATTTTTGCAATGCTGTTGGCGAGAACAATAACCAAGGAGCCAAAAGGCCTTCAACACAGTGTTGGTGACCATGCCACCATGGTATGTCTATGACCTCTTCAGTCCTTTCCCCTTTTTAAAATTAAAGGGACATGGCGGAAAGCAGGCCTACCTAAGTCTCAGCCGTTAGTTGGCACCTCTCATCCCATTATGTTAATTGGGGGTAGATTTGAGGCCAGATACAGCTCTCCATAGAACATAATGATGGCCCTTTAAATTATAAAGAGAAGAGAAGCATAAAGTAATAGCTGTTTCCCTCGGCAACTTTATCTCTGTCCATCCTTCCCTACCCACTCCTGCTGCTGTTGGGGGAGTGACCTGAAATTTCAGGACTGGGGGGGGGGTACCATTACTCCCTAAAATTTAGGATAATGGAACCAGTGCCCTCCCTGAAATGGATCTAAAATTAATATGGGTTCTTTAAATGCACATCCCTAAATATTGTCCAGTTCCCTTCCTTACTGCAGCCTCCATTCCAACATGGCTTTTTGTCCATGCAGGTCCCACAATCCTCTGCATAGGTCTTTTGGGCCGTCTCCCTTCTCTATAAGAAAAAAAAAACTGGTTGGATCTCACTGTTATGTTCTCTTTGCAGCATTATTTCTTAAATTCTATGAAAATCCCTTAATTTCAGTGCTAGACATTCTATGCCCCCCAAAAGGGGGTGGGAGGAACTAAATATATATCTAGAATATAAAGGTAGCTTGAAAAAATTATTAATATTCAGTGTTGCTACTAAGGCTTCAAATTGAACTTGATCTCCAGGATAAAGTTACAAGCTAAAGACATACACAAGTAGTTTTGTGTGGCCAAGGGATCTCTCATAGCAAGCTCCTTTACTGATGTAATGTTCAGAACTTACCTGTGTGTGGGGTGATGGAAAGAGACAGACAGAGAGAGGGACTTTATACCACATGACCAAATATTTTAAGGCTCCTAAAATAACTTATTTGATTAAAAGTTGCTAAAACTATCAGCTAGAACTCTACTCCCTGCCACCATCCAATCGAAAACCCTTTTCTGTATAGGGAACAAAAATAACTGAACTTGATTGCCTTTTGTTTGCAAGATCTATTGTATTAATGAGCATTCAGATATTATGAGATGATTTATGACGTTGAATGAATCCCATCTGATCTGAATGGGTACTAATACAAAATAAGGCATTAGTTATAGTAGCTAAAAATAGATACCTCTATTTTAAAAATCAAGATTCAGGAGTAGTATTGTAATATATAAGAGCCTGTAGAGAAGATGTTGGGGTGATTTAAAAAAAATGGCAGTGGGGAATATTACAGCAATGTACAATTGATTTGGCTCCAGTACTGTGTATGCAGAACATTTCTGGCATTATTTATAGTTCCATTCATGCTCTGTCTTTGTGTGAAAGGTATTTTTTGCGCAAGCACTAATGGTTCATAGGCAATGCTTCCACTTGCGCCATCAGTTGGACAAGTGAAAATTTACTGTACAATACAGTGTCAAATGATTATTTGTGGTGTTGCAGAAATAAGCTTCTGCTTTGCCAATGGTTACACAAGTGGAAAGACACCTTAGTATCCAAGGTATACAGTGCAATCCTATGCAGAATTACTCCACTCTATGTCCATCAAAATCAATCAATGATCATACTTCATGAAACATTAGTGAGTTATATAAAATTTCTCTACGTTCAGACAACAGACTAGTGATCGCCCTGTAAGCAGATACAACATAAAGCTAAGAGTTAAGTATGGTGTTCTCTGAGGAATAAAATAGCTTAACGGTGTGAAGAGCTCATGACAAATTTCTTTTGATGTCGCAGCAGAGCAAGTATCCTTAATTTAAGCTGAAAGAAGTGTTTATCTCCATCATACTGCTCAGACGTATTTGCAGTCTATACTTATTACTCCTTTAAAAATATGTTCACAAAAATTAAGGTTCTTTTCAGTCTCAAATCTTGTATCTCATGGGTCTAACCTTGTTGTAACACTCTGTGGCCTAACTAACCCCACATTTGAACCTGTGTTGCTATGGTTTTTCAAAGATTGTGTCAAAAATCCCTTTTCTGTATTCTCTATGACCTATTCAAATAAGCTTGAGGTACTGGTAAAATGGTTAGTTGCTTTAGTAGTCCAGGGGCCTGGTTTCTGTTTCAAAAGTCATATAATTTAGAGCCCCTTTACATGTCCAGTCTAATTTGTGGATCTGTTTACATATGAGATAGGAGTGCTTATGTATGATTTTGTTATCTGTGGAGGTAATATTCATGAATTTCTGGTTGCCCCTCCGGTTATCCTATCTTCAACAACATGGGTGGGAGGCATTAAATTCATGTGGTGCTTTTTTTTAGTGAATATCTATTGGAGTGTCTTCTGGATTATGGGAAGTTCTATTCCTGTACCCTTCGTAACAGCATTCTAATGATAGTCTGTCTTGTTTGTCTCACAGTGTAGTGCTGGGGGGTGCCAAGATGGAGGTGTGACAGTGGTACTGCTGGTTCATGCCCTAAAGGGAAGCCGAACAGGCTTGGTAAACACCTTCACAGTGGGGTCACACAATGTGCAACCATGCCAGCCTCCCCAGCTATCTCACCATCATGCCCAGAACACATCACAGGGGCATGATGGCAAGGCCGTGACAGCATGGGAACCAACCAATCATGGGGTGGCAGTCACTGGAACCCAACTCTGGAGATATGTGACCCAAGGAGCAGGGAGGGGAAGGGCCATGCAGCACCAGGACACACCCATGGCACACCCTGCCCTGATAAAGGCACAAGACCATGCCAAACAGGACAGAGACAGCAGCACACAAAAAGGGAAAGGGGACCCACTGCCCCACACACCTGCCTGGACTTATCCAGATGTGTTTGAGGGTCATTTCTAAGTATATTAAAAACTGGAATCTCACCATGGCTGTCCAAAATTATCTGTGTTTACTTAGAAGTAAGTCCAGCTGAGTTCTGTGAGACTGAGAACAGTACAGAGGACTGCTACCTTGACTGGGGGGGGGGGACTGTCAAAAAGCTCTTCTTAAGGTCAGGCTGTTTAAGATGTTTTCTCATCATTTTGGAATTCTTGAGCAAAAAGGGGATGTGTATGGACCAGATACCAGTAAGCAGGCTCTGCCATTTAATTTTTGCCATTTAATTAATGATTGCACTCTACCCTACGAATTGTGTTTGTTGTCTGCTACAAAGGAAAACCACTTTTTTCCCCTTCCTCTAACCCTCCAGGACACACTTGCCTTTTTACTTGCAGGCAGACTGCCAAATGGAGACAGCACACACTATGTGCTCTCAACAAGGCCGTAGATTTTATTAGTATACTCTTTGTAGCATCTGGTGGATATAAATCCAGTTCACAGCCTGGCAAAGGGAAATCCTTTTGTGCCTTTTCCAGGGGGGCCTCAACATCTCTGCACACACTGAGCAGCTCTCACAAGTCTACCTGTTCTTAGCCATCTGCAGAGACTGTAACTAGGATATAGGGAAGGACCCTTTCTGGAAAGTTCTCTTGCCATTTTTTTTTGTCCACAGCCAAGTCTACTGAGAGCTGCCATGAGCCCTCAGACAGATAGTCTCCCTGCTGGCCTCTCTTTGCACAATTCTTTATTGTATTTTTGACATTCATAATCCACCTTCTCCACTTCCCTGACAAGGCAGTCTTACTTTCAGAGAAACATACACCCGAGTTGTTGCTGCTGTCATCTCCCAGAGCGCTTTAGTACATGAAGCTGCCTTATTCTGAGTTGGAGCGTCTGTCAGAGGGAATGTTGTCTACTCTGACTGGCAGTGACTCTCCAGATTCACAGGTTTCAATTTACCTCCTACCTGATTCTTTTAATGTGAGATGCTGGGGATTGAACTTGGGACCTTCTGCATGCAGAGTAGAATGTTCTAACACTGAACCACAGTCCCTCTTCTGAAAGTCCGGAGTGCAGGAAGCTGCCTTGTTTTGAGACAAACTGTTGGCTTTCAAGGTCAATGTTGTCTTCTCCTTAGCTGAGCCCAGATTGTTGTCTGGTGTCTTCACTTGGCATGTGTGGGGCCCACCATCTGCCCAGTGAGAAAGCATCAGAGATGCTGAGCCATTAAAGTACTAAAACTAATATGAAGCAATGTGATTAATCAAAATGGGATACTGGGATAAGAACCTCTGAGGGAGGACCATTTATTTCATGTATTTACCAAATGTATACCCCACCACTTCCTTGACAAGTGAGGCTTGGGGTGGCTTTCATCAAACCAAAATACTATTCAATAAACAATTTTAAAGTAATAATAGTAATAAATATATACCACCATTTAAAACCAACCATATAAATCTCTTGTTAAAAGTAGCTGCATCCAACAACCCAACAGTAAAACGATCCAGTGGAAGTAATGCAAAAATCACAAGACATCTGTGACGACTAATTAAAAGCCTGTTGGAAGAGCTCGGCCTTATAAGCCCTGCAGAAGCTAATAAGTCCCCACAGGGCATGTATGCCCTCAGTTAAAGCATGCCACCAGGACAGGGCCACCACAAAGAAGTCCCTTGCACAGGAAGAGGAGAAGTAAGCCATTCGAGGGCTGAGCACCAACCAAAGATTGTGTGATGAAGCGCACAGACAACATGGGGGATTGTAGCAGGAGAGGCACTTCAGGTGTGATAGTCCCACACCACTTAGGGCTATCGAGGAAGGTACCATAATGACAAAAGAAACAAAATGATGGCTAAATTTGAGTCCAGTATCACCTTAGAGAGCAACGAGATTTTCAAGGTATGAGCTTTTGAGAGTCAATGCTCCCTTAATCAGAAACAAAAACAGTGAAATAACGTAAATATATATTTTTAAAAAGAAAACAAACAGAGAACAGGACAAACTGACAATAAAGTGCAAGATAAATAGGCTTCCATTTGCAAGCCATAGATAATGAGAGGGCAGTCATGCACACCTCGGTTTCTGAATACAGTCAAGAGGCTCCTACTTGGCCAACACTTGACTAGTTTACATGTTCATCCCAGTCAATTTGGAAAGGTGATATATAAACTGGCTCCACGTCTCCTTTGCAGGCCCTTGCATCATGCTGGCCTACTGAACATACCTAGCCGGTCGCCTTCTGGGACTAAGCATAATACTTTTTAAAACTCAGTTTTGCATGGACGAGGACCCCCCCCCTTGCTCCACCTTGCTTATCAGGGTGTGTGACGACCTCCTATTGGGGAGGACTGAACTTCACTTTAAATTATACTTTATGTTTATAAAATAGGTCGTTCCAGCTGCCACCAGGAATCTATATATCTAATAGCCAACTTGCCCCTGGAGTGCGGATCGCTAGATCACGCTCCGGGGGCAGTTGGGGGGCCGGGGGAGGTTTTTGCACACGTGGGCCAGTCCCCACGTGTGCACAAAAATATAAAACGTTGAAAAAAATCTCGGGGGGATGTTTAAATCCCCCTGAAAGTACAAGAGCGTCTCCTGCGCGTGCGCAGGAGACGCTCTGTAGCTGGCCTCGCCTCCGCCGCCGCCGCCTCCTCAGAGCGAGCGAGCCAGCAGGCAGGGAGGCAGGAAGGCAGGGCGGGCAAGGACCGGCCTCGCTGCTGCTGCCTCCTCCTCCGCCACCTCCTCCTTCTCGGGGCAGGCGGCCGGCCTCGCCTCCGCCGCCGCGGCCTCCTTCTCGGGGCGGGCGGCCGGCCTC
>NW_015162535.1:145399-145537 GCF_001447785.1 Gekko japonicus | reverse complement strand
CCAACTGTCATTATTCCAACTGCCATTCGCCAATCTCTCACTGACACACCCACACAGATCCACACAGAATAACTCCTCCCACACTCTGCCATTCACCAATCACGGTGGCGCAGGCAGTAAAACGCCTGCATTAATAAC
>NW_015162535.1:127868-145253 GCF_001447785.1 Gekko japonicus | reverse complement strand
GCTCCAGGAAAAACGGAGGTGGCGTGGCGCGGCGAGACGGCGGCGGCGGCAGCGGCGGAGCAATCCCTGGCGGTCAGGAGAGAAGGAAAAAACCATCCTAGCGACTGCCGTTGAGACGGGTGCGTGATGACGTCGGGCGCTGGTGCAGCGGAGCCAGAAGAACGTTGCTGGGCCGGAGGAAGGCGTGAGTCGCATGCTCCGAGAAAAGAAGAACTGTCACCAGATCGTCGAACTGGAGCCCACCGGGGACGATTGGGGAATGCTGAGCCAAGAACGAACGAACACACCAACCACCACTACAGGGGTGCCGGTAGGTAGTCCCACCCCTACATACTCTGTGGCCCTAGTTAGGGAACATTTGTGTGATTAGCACCACTTGTAAGCTGCTCAGAGACCCCCTGAGAAAGGGGGTTCGAGCGGGATATAAAGTCTAAAGTTAAAGTTAATCACGGCACACTAGTTACTATCAAACATTTAAAGGGACACACATACTCTCAAACAAGGAATCATCACAGGGTGGTATAATCATAATTAGGTGTGGTGGTTGTGATTGATTAGGCCATAACTGGGGGTGGTGATGTGGCTTCCTGGAGCATGAGCATCGAAGGCTGGCAGGCTGTTCCCAAGCCACTACGTCAATATTTTCTGTAGCTTGATCGATTAGAGAGAGGACTTGCTTTGCGCTAAGAACCATCGACCAAGTCCTTAGTTCCTTGAGCAGCAGGTAGGCAGAAGGAGATTGAGGCGTAATCACCTCTTGGCACTCTTTTCTGAGCAGGCTAGGATGAACAAGGTCTCAGCAGTGATGTTGCCCAAGTTTAGAGCCAGGGTGGGTTTGCCACTCCCTGCCTCTGCATAAGGATCCTGGACTTCCTTGGTGGTCTCCCATCCAAGTGCTAACCAGGGCCAACCCTGCTTGCCTTCTGAGATCAGGCCTGTAGCTACAGTGGGGCATCTTGGGGCTAGGCCCCCTGACTTACTGGCAAGCCCCACAATTTCCCATCCAGCCCAGCCCCCCGCCCCCGAGCAGCAGCAGGTGCGGGGAAGGAGCCAGGTATTCCTGTAATTTGATTAGCCAGTGCCCCCTAAGAAATTTAAATACCCCCCAACTTATAAAAATCTTGGCTACGGGCCTGTTCAAGATCTGATGACATCAGGCTAGCCTGGGCCTTCCAGATCAGGACAAGGATAGTATTCGTAGCAGAAATGGGACTTTGGTGGAAGTGTAGCCGATCAACAGCAGACTTTCTTACACATCCCCAAGAGATTTTGCCTTGAAACAGAATAAGCCTTTCTGTAGACTGTAGTGTGGTATTTCTTCAACCTTGGAATGCTGTTCAGCACCTTGTATACACTTAAAGCTGGTTTGTTTGGGTTTTTTTTTTTTAAGTGCAGGCTTCAAGTTAGGAAGACAGCAAGGGCTTGTTTATTTTTAAAAGTCCTTGTTTAAGAAGAAGGTTACAATGCTTCAGGAAATTCTCTTCTGCAACCCCCAGCGAAATGGACAGGAGCTGCACAGCCTTTGGTGTCAGAGCAAAATAAGGCAATTAATAGACTGGATTCGAGTGCCACTTCTCAGGAATGGTCATGTGCACCGTGTCACGGCTCTTGCAGAAAAGCTACCTGGGTGACATCTTGTAATTTCTTCACAGAGCACGGGGCGGCGGGAGGAAACAACTCCGTTTTCAGACCTAAACCTGTGATTCTTAACTTGCTTCTGATCTTGCTTAGATCAGAGGAATGAAAGGCTGGTAATACCGGCAATTCCATTGGAATTGCAAGAAGATGGAGGCCTCTGAATCAAGCATCAGGATTTTCTTTTCTTTTAACTCTAATGGAACTTAAGCATTTTTAATATGATCCCAACCAGTAGGCATTGTGTGAACCACAGCATTTATCACCACAGAAAGGCTGTTTTTTACTGCGGAGAGACTGTGAAAATAATGATACCAAATGGAGCCATGTCTTTGAGTTCCTGCTGGTTAAACTTTCTGGATTTCCAGCATAATTATATTACATTTGCAGTGAAACAAAGGCTGGAATGCACAGTGCATCCGGGGAAAAAAATCTTTGCTTAGCTGGAAAGGAATGATTATTGTGCGTGTGTATGTGTGTAGATTTCTGAGAGGGACTCATTGTGCTGGACAAAAATTTGCAGCAAAGCGCTGTGATATGTTAATTGTGATTTATGTTTGTGAGAAGTCAATTCTGGCTATGGAACATCTGCTGAACGTGTGAGAAATATCATCATTAGAACTGATAAATGGCAATCTCAGCAAATTATCACTGAATATTTATCAAGTGTTTTAATTACTGGAGAGTCGGGAACATAGCACATGATCGGATGGAGATCAGGTGGCAATCTCACACTTGTCACGGAATCTTGAGAAATGTTGAAGTTCTGGCCCACAAAAGGGCTCCTGATGCTCTAAATCTGCTGCTGTTTGTTGTGAGACGGCTTTCACACAACCCTCTCTTCAAATGAAATTATTTTTGTACTAGTCCAGCAATTGTAAAATTGCAATTCAGGAGAACCATGTTACGTGAAAGGGTCTATTGCTCACTGGATTGTGTTACTAGCATGCTTTCCATCAATTAGATTTCTGTCCAAAACATGGTGACCATTGCCTTTGTTGGAGTGTGATCCATCCAGGTGTCTCCTGTTTAGTGGGATGTCTTTAAGCTGCTGACTGAAAGGAGTTTAGAACAATAATGGCCACCTACTACCACCCTTCCACTGAACTACTGTGTTTAACTTCTTGGAAGTAAATCCCATTAAACTCAATGGGACTTGTTTCTGAATAAACCTGGATGGGATCAGTAAGCTACCAGATGAATAAAGTATTTTTGTGTTGTTTCTTAGCACCCACCCTTTTGTAAAGAGATCAGGGAAGCATATATCTGCATAGTTGTGAGGTGGGTTCGGTGAGAGTTACTGATCTAGAGCCACCCAAGTGTTTGTATACTAGTCCAAATATAACCCACTGCCCTGATCTGGATAGGCCAGGCTAGTCTGGTCTCGTCAAATTTTAGAAGCTAAGCAGGGTCAGACATGGCTAGTACTTGGAAGGGCAACCTCCAAGGAATACTTTGGCCATGATGCAGAGGCAGGCAATGGCAAACCTCCTCTGAAATGTTTCTTGCCTAAAAAAACAATCTCTAGCTCTTCACCTCGTGGTGCATAACACTAAAAGAGATAGAACTTCTGGCTGCCAGACAATCTTAGGATCTCCTGGCTATACTGCACACAATGCCATATGATAATTAATTAATCGATTAATTATAACCCACTGTCTCATACAGCACATTGACTCTTTGTGGGAAGCTGATCAAGTAATATGAAGGGAAAGATGGTGTTGGGAATTTGGACCACAGCACAGAAGGTTTCTCTCTGTGATGTCTCAATGTCTCTTCTTATCCTCTAATGTAGTAGCTAAGTATCTCTTCAGCAGCTTCATGGTTGCCTTCTGCAAGCCTAGTTCTTCAACAGCAACTGGCAGTACCAATGCCAAGTCCAGGGATCCGTGTATGCTTCCCAAAGTTGAGGGAATAAGAGGCAGTGTTGATGCTAAGGTGGCAGTGAACTATGTGCAGTTAGGGTTGCCAATGTCAATCTACAGGTGGGGCCTGGAGACCACCTGGGATTACAGCAGATTTCCAGACAACAGAGATCAGTTCCCCTGAAGAAAATAGCTGCTTTTGAAGTTGAAAATTTACCCCACTGAGATCCCTCCCTTCCTCAACCCTGGCTCTTCCCAGTCTCCACATCCAAATATCCAGGAATTTCCCAACTGGGAATTGGGAGCCCTGTGTGCAGGTGGGGGTTCACATGATGGTCCCACCCATACAAAATTAATCCCTGCACACTGAAAAGTGCATGTCACAGGAAAAAGTTTTTTAAAAAGTTTATTGCATGTGTATCTTCACACACACACAGTAATAATAATTATAGTTTCACATACACACAATAATAGTTCCATTTCAGCTAAGCAAAGATAGTTTCATCAGTGGCTACTAGTCAGTGGTGACTAAAGGGAACCTCCACATTCAGAGGCAGTAAACCTCTGAATGCCAGTGCCAGAAGGCAACATCAGGAGAAGTTAGGGCTGCCAAATGTGGGCGGGGGCAGGGCCGGCCCCAGCTTATTTTGCACCCTAGGCGAGGATCCCTTCTGGCCCCCCCCCCCCCATGCGCCCACCAATTTCAAATTCAAATCAGTTCAACGGTCATCTGTTTCTATGGTGTCTTATTTCATGTTGTAACATAGAACATGTTGTAAGTCTGGCAACTGAACAGAGACACTTTCCCCTCCCCCCTGTCAATTTATTTTCCTCTTTGGCGGCTACACTGATATGAAGCATCACATTGATTTTGTAAGACAAAATAGTTCACACAAAAGGACTTTGACCTCACTTCAGAGTTGTTCTGAAGTAGCAACTAGAGGTGTATGAGAGAAATTCTGTTATTAAAGCACAGCAAAGGGGGATAGTGAAAATTATTGGCCCTGTGAATTGATTCCTTGATGGGTTTTTCCCCCTTTCTTTTTCTTTTTTAAAGAAATTGTATCCAACTTCACTCTAGAGGAATGGCCTGCTGAGTCTGGAGTGGTATTAAACCAGTACCTAAAAGTACGCAAAGTACAGCCTTTTGTGTGTGTATATATGAAGTGGAACTGCACATCATTTTCATATATGGTAAAGACAACCTATAATTGGGAATGAAGAATGTCATGTTTTAAACTGAATTTACCCTGAACTGGATAGTCTAGGCTGGCCCAATCTCATCCGTTCTCACAGCCAAGCAGGATCGGCCCTGTGGGGTCACTGTAAGTCAGCTGCCACTCAATGACACTTTCCACCATCAAACTGAACTTGGAGGTTTATGGTGCTTGATATTTTACAGAGAAATTAACCAGACAACCACAAATTTATTTAATGAGTTCACTTACACACCACTTTTATCTCCGGTGGGGCCCAAAGTAGGGTTGCCAGGTACTACCTGGCTACCAGCGGGGGCCTCCCCATTCCTACTTGAAGTGATGTTGTGTTTCTGACATTCGAGGTGAGGCTCTAGGTTTTTTGGCCTCAAAACCATAGAGTTTTGCCCTAAACCTAGAGCATCACCCCCTTTTGTCTGTTGGCTGTTGAAAGCTTCTAGCCTTGGTGCCTGAACACGAAGAAACAGCACAAAAGAAAAACAAAAATCATGGAAACTGCTACTGTTGATATCCTTGAACTACCAACTAACATATCAGGTTCCTAATGAACAAATAATTCCAGTAAGTGAAAGATGGAGCTTGAAGTTAAATGCTAACCTGTTATAAATCTGGTAGTGAAAGCTTCATTAAGACCCACTATCCTTTTTTTCCTATAATGTTGTTAGGGTTGACAGGTCCCCTTGCCATGCGGCACAGTGAAGCCCTGAAAACCATGGGAACCCATGCTGGAACCTGGGGACTGGCAATCCTCAATGCTATAATAGGATTGCCAACCTCCAGGCAGGGACTGGAGATCTCCCAGAATTACAACTGATACCCAGATGACAGAGATCAGTTCAGAGCCAGGATTATTGGTACAAGTTTGATTTTTCTTATACTATTGTTATTTTTTTGCAACAACATTGGAGAGCCATGTTGCAACATAATTTTTTACTGATGCTGAAATGGAAGGTTTGCCAAATATACTGCTTCTTCACCCGTTTATCATGCTGTCTAGGTTTCCTGAATGGTCCAGGGATCTTGTCAGATCCCTGATTTGTACTTGGCCAGGACACCACCAAGAAAGTCCAGGATTGCTACACCAAGGCACACAATGACAAACAATAACAAACCACCTCTGATATGTCTTGCTTTGAAAACTTTATGGGGTCACTATAAGTCAGCTATGACTTTCCACTCACCACGTAGGATTCCAATTTCATGCTGGGATGAGAGATCCAAACTTACTGGAAATTTTCCATCAATGAGATCCTTAAAGATAGATATCCTAAAGGTAGATGAAGGGTCAATTGCCTGCATATCTGTTAATGGTGTTCTTTACCACTTGACATCTGACAAAATGGGACAGAGACGGTGCTGGTCGCCCTGACAGATGACCTCCGTAGGCATCTGGACTGAGGTGGTGTGGTGGCACTGTTGTTGTTAGATCTGTCGGCCGCATTCGATATGGTCGACCACCAGTTGCTGGCCCACTGCCTCGCTGACGTGGGGATTCAGGGGCTCGCCCTTCAATGGTTTGCCTCTTTTCTCCAAGGTCGGGGACAAAGGGTAGTGACAGGGGATCAGCAGTCCCGGAGGTATCCTTTTGAGTGTGGGGTGCCTCAGGGGGAGGTGCTGTCCCGGATGTTGTTTAACATCTATATGCGCCCCCTTGCCCAGATTGCCCTGAGTTGTGGGCTTGGGTGCCATGAATATGCAGATGACACCCAGCTCTATCTGATGTTGGGAAGCCTGTCGGACTCCACCCCGGATGACCTTCATCGGGCGTTGCAGGCTGTGGCTGGTTGGCTCAGACTGAGCTGGTTGAAACTAAACCCGGCAAAGACTGGGCCTGAGTTGGATCGGTTCAGGGCTGGGGCTCCCTCTCCCGACCTTTGATGGGGCGTCAGAGGTTAGGAGTTTGGGTGTGCTCCTGGATTCCTCTTTAACGATGGAGGCCCAGGTGGCAGCCAGGTTGCAGCCAATTCAGCCTTTTACCACCTTTGGCTGGCTTGGCAGTTGGTCCCTTTCCTTGACCATGATGACCTGGCCACAGTGATCCATGTGACCATCTCCTCAAGGTTGGGCTACTGTAATGCTCTCTACATGGGGCTGCCTTCGTTGCAAATCCGGAAGCTGCACCTAGTGCAGAATGCAGCAGCCAGGCGGGAGCACATCCGGCCTGTGCTGAAAGTGCTGCACTGGCTGCCGATGGCGTACCGGATCCGCTTCAAAGTGCTGGTTCTTACCTTTAAAGCCCTATATGGCCAGGGTCCAGTCTACCTAAGGGACTGCCTTTCTCCGCATGTTCCCCCAAGGGCACAACAGTCGGGGAGTCAAAATCTCCTGGTAATCCCAGGCCCCAGGAATATCAAATTTGCTGTTACCAGGGCCAGGGCATTTTTGGTGGCGGTTCCTACCTGGTGGAACGAGCTCCCAGAAAAGATCCAGGCCCTGCGGTACCTTGTGCATTTCCGCAGGGCCTGCAAGATGGAGCTCTTCTGCCAGGCTTTTGAGTAGGAGCCGCCACCGCCATTATTCCACCATCGTTACCCCTTATCATCGCACCTCAACAATCAATTGTGCGGATATTAAATGGGGTGCGAGGCGTTCCTGGATGAAGATGGGATGATTGTGTTGCTAGAAGGTACATTGTTGGCCTGGAATTAATACCCCCCATCTTGCAACCACTGATTCTGTGACACCTGGAACACCGACATTTTAGTGTTTTGTACTGTATTGTTTTATTCTGTTTTATTCTGTTTTAACTTTGGCACTTGTGCCTCTTTGTTAGCCGCCCTGAACCTTCGGAGAGGGTGGGATATAAATCCAATAAATAAACAAACAAACAAAGAAATAAATATTTCTCTATGGGGGGGGGTGCGAATAGGCAATGGATTGAAATGGAACCATTGACAAGCTACCAGAAGACCACTACAAATGGCTTTGTGGGTGATTGCTGGCAGTGTGAATCAACACAAAACCATGGGACAATTCTGATTCCAAATGACTCTGGTACAAAACTGTCAGTGAAATAAGAAATGGTTCTATCAAAACAGGAACAATAACTCTAAACCTCCTCCCGGTAACATTTGCAATAAGATCATTCCTATTGTCCTTCCTCTTTGTTTACTACTTTAGATTGAGTCAGAGTGTGGGTCTAGGGTTGCCAAGTCCCTTCATCACTCTGGCAGGGGGATTTGAGGGGCATTCTGGGTGTGGGCAGGGACATCATGCAATGTGCTCAATATGTTGATATCACCCAGAAGTGGCACCATTGTGTGGGGATGCGCTGTTATTTGGGTGAAACGCTATGGTTTGTTTGGGTTTTTTTGCCCTCAAACCATAGAGTTTGCCCAAATACCAGAGCGTCCCTCATGGTGTCCCCGACATGATGATATCACTTCCAGGTGACATCATTGCATCAAGGATACCATGTGGTGATGTCCCTGTTTAGGAGCAGGGTTTTCCCTGCCAGCCAGCTGGTCAGCAGTAGGGAGAAGCCCCTGAAATCAGGGGATCCCCCACCCAGGGTGCTGGCTGGCAAGCTTACATGGGTCTGCTTCTAGTTGAGTACTGCCCGTGCTGACTGACAGCAGTTTTTCCCAGAATCCCAAGCAAGCAAAAAAAAAAGACCTTCCCAAACTTGCTAACTGAGGGGTTCTTTTTAGAGCAATGAGTGTAGACATCCATAGAAATATTGGAGCCCATTGACCACTCTCAAAATGTATCATAAGGCTTGAATAAAGATTACAGGTTGTGGGCCTCTAGGAAATTGCAATGGGGAGGGTCGAACAGTTTGGAAATTCCTCACATCCCCTTTAGGCATTTAGAAGCTGTCAAGGGCTTGGACATTTTCATATTTCCCATCTCCCTCTCTTTTTCCCCTCCTTCTTTAATTGGCTCCCAGCTTCTTTCAACCATTTGTGTCTCTAGAAACATGTTCAAGCTGTTGTTTGGAGGGTTTTCTGGTTGAGTTTGCTTAATTTATGTCATTGTGTCTTTTCCTCAAAATTGAGGTCAATTCTTGAGTACATAATATAAGTCCTGTCTTATTTATAGGTAGTCTTGTTTTGCTGGGATGTGTATATCTGAGTGTATATGTGTGTGTGTGTGTATTTGTGTTGTCAATTCTTGAGTACATAATATAAGTCCCGACTTATTTATAGGTAGTCTTGTTTTGCTAGGATGTGTATATGTGAGTGTATATGTGTGTGTGTGTATTTGTGTAATAAATATGAAATGCTCAGTTTACAATTAGAGATACTGATGATATGGTCTCACGATAAAAAGCACACCTGCTTTTTAACAGTTATATGTATGATATATTTGGTGGTGGAAAGTACTGTCAAGTCACAGACAACTTTTGGCAACCTGGGAGGGTTTCTAAGTCAAGAGACAAACAGAAATGGCTGCCATTGACTGCCTCTGAGGAGCAATCCTGGACTTCCTCAGTGGTCTCCCATTCAAGTACTAACTAGAGGTGTGCACCCCCCCCAAAAAATGAAAAATTTCAGGTTTGAATGTACCAAATCAGAACAATTTCAGTATTTGCTGATATTCCTGAATCCCAGTATTGGTATGATACTGGGGTTCGGGAATTATTGGACCAGCGGAATTTATTCAGCTCAATTATACCCTATGGGGACTGTCCCCATAGGGTATATTAATCCCCCCCTTGAAGGGGGGGTTTCCTATCACTGAAATTGCCTTATTTTCAATGAAGGGAGTGTGTTGCTTCTGCGGCGCTGCCTCTGCAGCACGACTGCAGAGAGGTTTAACGTTTAAATCCCCCCCCCCCGGAGTTGTGCCACATAGGCGGCATGCTCCCTTCATTGAAGGTAAGGAAATTTGCCTTCCCTTCAGTGATAGCCTGCTGCCACCCGAGCTAGCTACTTGGGGGGGAGGCATTTAATCATGCCTCCCCATGCCATCCCTGGCCCGCCTGCCAAAGTGGGTGAGCTGAGGAAGGCCTGGAGTGAGCCCCCCTGCCTTCCCTGGCCTTCCTGGAAGAAGTGGGGAGGCATTTTAAATGCCTTCCTGTGTATTCCACAGCCTGCCCACCAAAGCAGGGAGGCATTTAAAATGCCTCCCTGTGCTTTCTCCAGCCCTCCCACTGAAGCGGGCGTGGAAGGGAAAGTTTTTACATTTAAAACACTTTCCCTTGCTTCTGGGGCTTATGCCGCCTTCACAGCATGACTCCCCAGCCAAGGGAAGTTATTTAAAGTTTAAATACCTTCCCTTGGCCGGGGAGTCACTCCGCTGAGGTGGCATGAGCCCCTGAAGCAAGTTCTTTTCCCTGCCCAGCAAAGGGATTCCCCAAATAGATGCCAAATATATGGCATCCATTCGAGGAATCCCTGTTCGGCCAGCCGAATCAGATTAGGGAATCTGATTTGGCTTTCAGCATGCCCAAATAATGCTGAATAGGGTTAGGCATTATTTGGTTGTTTTTTTGGTTCACCTGAACCAAATGCACATTCCTAGTACTAACCTGGGCTGACCTTGCTTAGTTTCTGAGAACTGATGAGCTCATGCTAGCCTGGGCCATCCAGGTCAGGGTGTGATATAGTTAGCATCATGCAATGATATTCCCAGTAGTCATGTATGGCTGCGAGAGTTGAACTATAAGGAAGGCCAAGTGCCGAAGAATAGATTCTTTTGAACTATGGTGCTGGAGAAGACTCTTGAGATTCCCTTGGACTGCAAGAAGATCAAATCAGTCAGTCCTAAAAGAAATCAACCCTGATTGTTCCCTGGAAGGCCAGATAATGAAACTGAAGCTCGAATACTTTGGCCACCAAATGAGAAGGAAGCACTCACTGGAGAAGACCCTGATGCTGGGAAAGATTGAAGGTCAAAGAAGATGGGGATGGCAAAGGATGAGATGGTTAGAGTGTGTCATAGATGCAACAAACATGAAATTGAGCCAACTTCAGAGGATGGCGGAAGACAGGAAGGCCTGGTGTGATGTGGTCCATGGGGTCGCGGAGAGTCGGATTCAACTGTGCGACTGAACAACAACAAATACACATCATGATGTGTTCTGGTCACCTGAATTTGATTTTCATCTCTGCCGCACTTAGGCTGCGGTCACACACACTAAATAATCCACTCTTAATCTACTTTCAGTGCACTTTTGAATTGGATTTTGCCAGTTCACACAGTAAAAATCCAGTTAAAAAGTGCATTGAAAGTGGATTATTTAGTGTGTTTGATCGCAGCCTTAGTTTCATGCATCTGACAAAGTAGGTTCTTGTGCTTTAAACTGAACACTAATATATATATAGGTATGTACATCTTATCTTCTTACCTCTACAGCCGAACTCATAGCATCTTTAGTAAAAAAATGGTATGAAAACCAGATATAAAAGAAACTAATTAGATGGAGAAAAAAATAAGTATTTTCAAAAAAATGTTTAGTTGATTCCTCAAGCCACCCACTCCAGGATAATTCCATTGATTGTGATGGCAGTCCTCCAGATGAAGTGGCTATTGAAGGCTGCAGCTTAAAAATATGTTATGCTTTTTTATTTTCTAAACTGGGTTTGCACATTTTGAAAATAGATCGAGTCTTTATTGAAAAGTTAACCATTTTTTAAAAACAAAGCTGTAGATATGGAAAGGGAGAACCAACGAACAGAACAATGATTGAAATCAGAGTTGTGTGTGCATAATCTATCAATCTATCTGTCTGCTTCAGATTTTTTCGATAGATAGATGTACACACGTATATCTAGACAGACAGATCTATCAATAGATCTCAGACAGACAGACAGATAGATACCCCCCATGTGGTAATGATGCCAGCCAGCTGGAGAACCACATAATAATGTCACAGCAGTCTTTAGTGAATCAACCTAGGCTATCTGACATCACTTAGGCCATGGAAGAGTCAGTGCAGAATGAAGGTAATGCTTCTTCTTGGGGTGCAGTGGACACTTTTGTTTGCTTTTGATGTTTATTTATATTTATGTATTTATTTATTATATTTATACCCCGCCCTCCCAGCCATGGTCGGCTCCCCCCCCCAAAAAAAAAAGAATCCAGAAGGAGGTTTCTTTTTTTTGCCACTGATGGAATTATTCATGAAGTTCGAAGCCCTGCCATTATTATTTTTTGGTTCAGCTCTGAGACACATATTTGTGTCTAGGAGAGTACACAGCCAGTACACATCCAGGGAAAAAAACCCACAGGATAACTGTTCTCATCCAAAGCGATTAACTCTCCAGCTATAACGAGCAGTTCAACTATCACTTTGGAGTGTTGCAATCAAGTTGAGAGACAGCCGCACATCACAACCAGGAATGCGGGGCACAAGCTGGAGATTTACAGCATCGTTGTAGCGACAGACATCACGAGCATTTCTAAATGTTACAGGTGAAGTGGGGATCACTTGCCACAGGGAGACCGTTTTCAGCAGTGTCTCTTCGACAAGTGTAATTTGTGTTTCGGCCATAAACATAGGAGATGAACGAGAAGTGGATGTGGGAAAGCTTAAAAGCAAGCACTCCCCCCTGTACATTCTTAGGCAGCAGAGTTGTCTGAAATATTTTACCATGTGAGCGCAGCAGATAGGAATCCTCTTGAGCCATTCACAATACCACAGTCCGTGTTCCTATTTATGAGTGCGTAGTGCCCTCTCAGGCTCCATCAAACATAGAAATGAGCATGCGTAAGCCCACTGGTTTCAGTAAAGGTTGCTAATGAACTTTGCAGCCACATGGTTTTGACTCAGAACTGATCACCCACATGGTTTTGACTCAGAACATCTCTTCCAATCCTCAGGAATGGAGGCAGATCTTTGCTTTGCTTTGATCTTACTCCTCCTTCACGTGAATAGAACCCACCTGTGTTAGTCATGCAGAGTTCCCTCCATTGACAATGTAAACTTTTTTGGAACAATTGTATATCTCTCCTTATATATAATTGAATAGTGGGTGCCAAAGTTCTAATTCTAAAATGCACTCCCTTAGTGTATGGCTGATGGCACTGCTCCTCAGCATATATTGCCACCAATCAGAAGGCAAAGCCCGGGTCCCACCCACACCACAACTGCTGCGACAACCTGGTCTTTTGCATATGGAAGCTGATTGGACTTCAGTCCATTCCACACCTCAAACTCCCCCCCCTGCAAGGCAGTTGGAATTTTCAGTTGCATAACATACCTCATAGGGGAGAGGAGAATGGGTAACAATGGTTACCACTCTCCAGGTGAGGGCTACAGATAACTCAAACATACAAATGCTCTTCAGGTAGCACAGATCAGTCCCTCTGGAGAAAACAGTGGACTCTGTCATTAAACCCTGCTGAGGTCGCCACAGGAAACTGACACTGTTTGCCCAAAGCCAGAGCACTCTCCCAGAGCCTCTTTCTAGATCCTGTTGTATTTATTTCCGCAACGGGCATTATTTCTAGTTGATAGGATAAAACAAATCCAGCAAATTCGGACCTCCAATTATGAGAATGGACAAAAATGAAAATGTTTACCATGCATCGGGGGGACAGCAAAGGAGGGTTCTCCCAAATGGCTCTTAAGCCAAATTAACCCTATGTTGAATAGTGCTGTATATGTCCATTCAACAGCGAGGCCTTACCTTGCAGTAAAATATATCTCCACAATTTGGTCTGCAACTTGACAGATAATATCTAGGTGGATTTTATGCTTTTGACTTTAAGTGCACAATTAATAATGTCTATTGTCATTCAGTCCTAACGTGAGAAACTCACGTGTGGCATTTTTTAAATCTTTAATTTTCACAACATCTATTTCACTAATGCAAGCTGAGAGCAAGTTGATTACTTCAGCGCAAAGATTCGACTTACTGAGTTCAAAACTTCCACAATTGTCTGCATGCAATAATTAATATGCCCCTCCCCAACCCACACTGTGTACATTATGTTTCAATCTCAATAGGGGAAAAAAAGAATAAACTTGTGGTGTGCTATTTCTGTTACTGCACGCCGAACCATCCATGGTTTCCATCCTAGCTTTCATTCTACAGCGATGCCTTGAACCTGAATCATTGTTAATGGATTGATGTAACAATCGTTAGTATAAATGGAAATGAAGCGTAGATGGGATCCTCGTGAACAGATTATTTCAGCAACAAACATATAACTTAGCCTGAGTTGGGTAAGCAAAGCACATCATTTGGCTAGCCACTTCCTCCTCCTTTATGTTTGAACTCCACTTTTCATAGATCAGAACCATAAGGCCCACCTAAATTATATGGGGCTGTTGCATCTATAAAACAGATTGTGTACTTTACAATTCATGAACAATCACATCTGGCACAAAGGGGGGAAATGGAGGAACTGGAGTCTCCCCTCTCCTTGACCAGGTGAAGGATCCATTCAAGATTCTCCTGTACCCTGCATGAAAAAAGGTTTTGTCTGAGTGACTCTCAGACTCAGGAAAACTATCCAGCTTTCCCCACTCTTCTCTTGTAGACTGTACATAGAGTTCAGTTTTTGTTTACTCCTATTGTAGTGTCATTTCCCAGTCATTCTAGCTCAGGGGTGGCCAAATTGTGGCTCGGGAGCTGCATGCGGCTCTTTCACACATATTGTGCAGCTCCTGGCAGGGCGGCTGGGGAAGCTAAATATCATTAGCAAACAAATATCATTGGACAAATAAATATCATTATCAATAACTGCTTTTACTGCTTTTGTTATTATTTTTGGCAGTCTCGTTTAATGTTGATAAAAAAGCAAATCTGCATATTTCCCAGTAAAAACGTGTAATATTTGTTTATGTCTTGCGGCTCTCAAACATCTGATGTTTATTCCGTGTGGCTCTTACGTTAAGCACGTTTGGCCACCCCTGTTCTAGAGACTACTATCAGCTTCATCTTCCATCAGGTAATGACAGAGATGTCACCCTGACAATTGCCATATACTAGTGTTGCAAACTATGGGTTAGGAAATGCCTGGACATTTTGAAGGTAGAGTCTGAGGATGGTGGGGTTTGGAGACGGGAGGAGCTTCATGGGGTATAATGCTATAGAGTCCACTTTCCAAAGTAGCCATTTTCTCCAGGTGAACTGATCACTGTCATCTGGAGATCAGTTATAATCCCAGGAGATCTCCAGCTCCGACCTGGAGGCTGGCAACATTACCATATACTTATACAAAGGGCCTTTCACAGAGGACTAGTTGTTTTTTGCAAATCTGGACATGCTCTTTCTGTCTTGAGTGCTGTCTTTATCTTGTTGTCTAAAGGTTTTAGTGTTTAATGATACATTTGCAACTTGTTGTTTCTTTGTTATCCATCTTGAGTCTAAAGAGATAAGGCAGGATATCAATATGTGAAACAAATCAACAAAGCCCAGTGCTTTCTAAACACCACAAAGAGGTTCTTAAGGCATCCCGTTCGGTTTTCTTTAAGTTGATCAAGATCAGGCCAACATCTGGATTGGAGAAACCCTTGGGACCACTATGATGAGATCATCAAAGGAACAGTTTCTTTTCTTTTTTAAATGGACAAGGTGCTTTGTGTCAATGTTGACACAATACATTTGTGTTACCTTCACCACCAACCATCACTGGCATGCCACACCTCTTGGGATGGCTGGCATTAGTGGCGCTTTTGGATAAGCCTGGATCATCGTAGAACTTCACCAGCACAGATAATTTCACATGCTAAACATTAGAGACCAGGGCTTTTTTCAGCTACTGAAGGATATCATTGTACTCCACAAGCTAGTCGTTTTAAAGAAACATGTACAAAGTGTCAACAAAGCTTCATGATGTCCAAATTCAGCAATGCTAAAAAGAGTTGTAGTATTAGGGGGGGAGACACATTGTTCAGCCACATCAGAAGGAAGTTCAGCTAAAATATGTAGTTATATGGGACCAGGACTGGCTGCACCCTGTTCTTGTTGCAATGAAAAGATACTAGCAGGGATTCAAAAAGGAGTAAACCAAAGGAAGAGTTGCCAAATCTTTCATGGGAAATTCCTGGGGATTTGAGAGTGGCAGTTGAGAAGGGTGGAGTTTGGGAACCCTATAGGGAGCTCATCAGGAATGCAGTGTCTTGGAGGTCACTCTCCAAAGCTGCATGTCCTACAGGGGAACTGATCTCTGCAGACCAGAGAGAACTCCAGTTCTGGAAGAACCTCCGGTCCACCTGGAGGTAGGTAACACTAGGTCACACCCAGTTGAGGGATTCCACTCTGGGCAGTCCAAAGAGGCTTTCTGCCTCTCCTAATCCTCACTGATAACACTCTGTGCCATCAGTTTAGCTGTTGTTGTTCTGGGTTCTTTAATGTTCAAGGAATCCACATTCTTTTCTCCTTGAGTCCTTTCCCCCAAAAAATCTGAATTGGGCTATTCTGATAAATCTCTGCTAATTGTTTTGGCCAACTTCAACCTGTCACTTCTAACATTTAGCACCTTCCCAACTGATTGTGATATCTCCCAGTATATAAAGTCTCACAACACTTGCATAATTCATGATTAAATCTTTTTGAAAAATATGTATGTGAAAAACTCAAACCAACTGTAAAATGCTTGCCTTTAAACGCAACACTTCCCAACTGCATTCTTCAAAGATTTCTAAAATGATAGTGAAGTAAAAATCCCCCTCGTTAAAGGGCACCTTGAAAAACTTAGTAAATAATGTGATAAGATTCAGGTGAAACAGCAAGATGGCAACATTTGGAAATGACAACAAATTAAAGGACAGAAAACCCAAACTGACTGCAAAGTGCTTGCCTTTAAACCCAACATTTCCAAATTATTAAATTTAATCCCTTGCCTTTCTGTGGGTTTTCTTTATCTCCTAAATTTGCAAATAGGAACCATCAGTTAATCATTTTGAAAACAACTACTTAGTTCCCAAATCCTGAGCTACATTGACCTTTTTTAATCAGGCTTCAGGCCTGGCTTTGGAACCAAGACAGCACTGGTCACTTTGGTTGACAATCTCTGTTTACATCTTTATAAAGGCACACTGGTCCTGTTGATCCTTCTGGATCGATCAGTAGCCATCACCTCCCCGCGAACAGGCTCAGGGCAGCTTACATTAATCGGTACAAAATACCTTAAAATCCACGTAAAACATTTTAAACATTTTAAAACAATCAAATAATCAAAGTGCTCACAGTAATAATCATTCCTCCGCTAATTAAGATGGAGTGCTATATGATGTAATAAGAAAATTTCCGATTCAGTGATCTTCCGGCATCACACGATGGTATGGCTCAATCTCCAAGCTGGGGCCAGCCCTTTACCACAGAAGTTGGTGGTAGTAGTGGTAGTAGTGGTGGCTCCTAATTGAAAGCCTGGTGGAAGAGCTCCATCTTGAAGGCCCTGCCTAGGCCACTCTTCTCTGATTGGGCCAGCGTTTCAAGGTCATTTGCATATGGAAGCTGATTGAACTTCATTCCGTATGGAACTCTCAGTTGCATATGCGACCTGGTATATTCTGAGATAAAATATGTCCTCACCCACAACACATCACTTCCCCTTCAAAAGAAGCAAACCCAATAACACAACCATGCCACACCATAAAAAAGACAGGTCACACCAGAAGCAGAATACCACATTGCAAAAAATGAGAGGAAAAGGTGCCAGCAGCCACCCCATTACTGCCACAGATGTGTACCTGAGAACACTTCAGAGGATGGTGGGCAGGTCCCAGGTTCATGTTTTTTTTTTTTTTGTTGTTTTTTTAAAATAATTTT
>NW_015162535.1:118706-124906 GCF_001447785.1 Gekko japonicus | reverse complement strand
AGGAGCCTCCCTATGGAAGCTGCCTGGGTGATTTTGGACCAGCCCCAGACTTTCTGCATAACCTAACTTGCAGGGTTGCTGTACAGATCACAAAGCGGAAGAGGAGAATGAAGTAAGCGGCTTTGCTCCCCACTAATAAGACAGAACTTTGCGTAGGAAGAGGCTGCTGAGAGGGGAGGAGATAAAGTTGCCAACTTTAGGTATGAAAATTCCTGGAGATTTGAGGGGTGGAGCCTGGAAAGCGTGGGGTTTGAGGAGGGGGTGGGACCTCAGACAGGTACAATGCCATAGACCCTACCCTCCAAACCAGCCCAACCAGCCATTTCCTCCTGGGGAACCATTGTTGCCAATCTCCAGGGGAGGGCTGGAGATCACTTAGAAATACAACTGCTATCCAGGAGGGAGGAGATGGAAAACTGACGTCAGAAGGAGAGATAAAGGTAGGTTAATGGTTGGCTGGGAAGGAGATAGGGTTGCTAACTCTAGGCTGGGAAATTCCTGGAGATTTGAGGGGTGGAGCCTGAAGAGGGTGGGGTTTGATGAGGGGTGGGACCTCAGACAGATTTCCCCCTGGGGAACCATTGTTGGCAATCTCCAGGTGGGGGCTGGAGAGGACTGAGAATTACAACTGCAGCAAATTGACGCTGAGTGCCCAAGGCCAGGGCACCCACCCAGAGCCTCTTTCTAGAGCTCGTTGTATTTATTTCCACAGTAAGCCTTATTTAATATTTCAATGTTAATATTTTTTGTATCTGTTATTTGTTTTTATGTTGTTTTACCTTATTGGTTTTAATGTTGTAAGGTGCTACGAGACTAAAAATGTAATAAATAAATAAATAAATATCACTGGAATTTCATCCCTTGACTTAAAAGTAGATGCAAACTGTCAAAGTCTGAGTTGAACCAGAAAATATGTGAAATTATTTTATATCCCTACTTCATATGTTCAGTAGAAATGCCATAGTTGCACACTGACAAAATTTAACTGTAAGAAGGCAATGGACCATGAAAGAGTGCCCTCAGTTTCAACTCTGTAATAACCAAATAACTCACTTTTTGCCCTTTCCCTCTGCATTTATGCAGCATGGGATTTCTGGGATCACCAGAATTCTAGAATTCACATAAGGCTGTAATCAGGGTGGGACAGTTGGTGCCTTGTCTCAGTGGAGAACTGTTCCAGCCTGTCTCAGGATTATTTACAAACTCATATTTTAATTTATGACTTGACAGTTGAGCTTGTTTTTAATCATAAGAAACATTTCTGCTTTAAAAACTTGTATGACTGGAAAAAATGCAGGGTGCTTGGAGACAACAATGTGAGAGGTAACATAATTACATTTATGTCTACCCCACTTCTAACTAAGGTTGCCAGATCTCCTAGTATGATGGGAGATTTCTTGCTACCAAACACGGCCAAGACTCACCTAAAAGGCCAAATTGCTGAGTGAGCAAGGAGGGCTGGAGGAGGTCTTCTCCCCCCTCATCGGTCTAACGGCCAGCAGAGGCAGGAAACTGGAGCGACCATGTTGGCTGGTTCCGTGCTAGCTGGGGAGGGGCAGCTGATTTGTCTCTTTGATTTGGCAGGCTGCACAGTGATGATGTGGAGCCTGCCTGGGAGGATTTAAGCCACACTGCCAGGAAGCATGGCAGTGTGATTTTCGTTGGATCCCCACCCACCCTCCATGGGTTAAAAAGTTTCTCTACATTCGTGCTGTCACAAGTGGCTCCTTGTTCTGTAATCAATAAAAGCCGTGGCCTGTTTTCTATTCCAAAATTGTTGTGTGGTGTGTTCGTTGTGGACCTCTGCAGGACCTCTCCTTACTAAGCCCTGTGCCAGCAACTCACTCTTACTACCATCATTCGAAACAGCAGGAGAAAAATAAACCAAAAGCCCCACAAAATCACTGTTGGGGTAACAGTGTGACGTCACTTCTGCGAGAAACATGAAAGTGATGTTGCACTTCTCTAGGAATTGCCAGAAAATCTGTGGTTTCACCATAGAGTTTCTGGTGATTCTTAGAGAGGTGCAATCCCACACTCATCCCCCCCCCCCGAAGTGATGTCACACCATCACTAATTGCACCCACCATGCCCCCAGGACTCTCACCAGTTGCCAGGCCATGCCTGACAACTCTTCTTCTAAGAGTGCTCAAAATGGCTTGCAGAGCTATCGCTTAAAAAGCTACAATAAAGCACACTAAAGTAATTGCAACAGTAGACTTAACTTGCAAAACGTTTGTGTAGTCAGGATCTACAGAAATGTATTTGTCCAAGAAAGGAAGCAAACCAGACCCAGCATAATTTGCAGAAGCCATCAAACCAGCTAACAATTTTGTACATTCTGTGGAACCTAACCATAGCCCATGTCTTCACTTGAAGGAGACCAAGATCACTAATCTCCTCCACAGCACGCTGAAAGAGGATTTCAACACTCACTTGGTAGTTCTACAGCTCTTTTTAAATCAAGAGGAGTAACAGCGGTCCTGAATTCCTGTGTCTCTCATATATGATTCCTTAAGAAGGTTAATATCAGAGATGCACTAATGTCTCCTATTTCATTTCTTTTATTGCTATTATGAGTCTTTTCACTATGTTCTTTTTGCATGCTGTGTTCCCGATCCATTTGTTTACTGGATGCTGGGGTACCCCAATCTTTTTGAGCCTGTGGGTCCCTTTGAAATGATGACACAGGGGGGGGACACAACCACAAAATGGCTTCCGCAGGAGATAGAGCCTACCACAAAATAACAAGAAGCAAATGTTATTCAACATTTCAGGCAGCAGCTCTGTTTGAAAGGTTGCCTTTTAAAATAAATACATTGGTTAAAAATATTTTCTTGCAAAGACACATGGTAATGCAGTGATAATCCTTGTTCTGCAGTGGCAGCTGTTGCTTGAGCTACTTTTTAAAAATCTGCTGCATCTTCAGTGGCCAATCAGAAGGCCCACTGGGCAACACCCCCAGCTAGCCCCACCGACTTTCCAAAAACACTTGCTGGCACCAGGAAAGGTGTCAGTGGGTGTCACTTGGAGGACACCTTCTGTATGCCATTCTTATGCCACTTACATGCAATTGATGCAAAAAAAAGTGTCAAATTAAATGGTAATATTCCTCTGATTGTTCTAATATAGTTAGATTAAAAAGAGGAAGAAGAGGGAAGAGAGAGAAGAGGTTGGATTTATACCCTGCCTTTCACTACCTGAAGGAGTCTCAGAGCAGCTTACAATCTCCTTTCCCTTCCCCGCCCCACAACAGACACCCTGTGAGGCAGGTGGGGCTGAAAAAGCTCTTTTGAGGACTGGTCTTGAGACAACAGCTCTAACAGAATTTGTGACTGACCCAAGGTCACACCAGCAGCTGCATGTGGAGAAGTGGGGACTGACTCTTTGAATGAGTGAACAGAACTTGAGGCAGAAACAGGAATTTTGAAACCAAAATAGTGTAGCTGCAGAATCAAAGGCAAAGCTACACAGTGTACCAAAACACAGCCTTTATTCCTATCTAATTTATTGTCTCAGCTGCAGATTGAAAACCTACACAATAGTTTTATGTTTTCTGTAAACTGGCCAAAAATGCTTTTTATGGTTTACCAAGAATATAAATACAATAACTGAACTGCCGCACTGTGCATTTCTCTACAGAAAAAAAGTTATCTTTCGATTATGAAATATTGTGTAGGAATATAACACAAGAACCATTTAAAATGGAGGAGACGCACAGCAGAATTAGTCAGAATATTATTTTTCCCCAGTTGCACATTTATTATCATGTCTCAAATCGTTTGTTCTTATCTTTACCTTTCCCATCGTAGTTTTTCTTTCACTGGGGGGAAAAACCTACTAATGCAATAATTATTATGAAGGATTTGCTCGTATCTCCCTACACACACACACACACACACACACACTGCGTGTAGAATTGATTTTCATTTACATATTAGCAGATTTCACTGCAATCATTTGTTCTCCTGGAGAGAGGGGAGAGGAATGTCATTGAGACATCTGTTTAAGCGTTTTAAGAAATTCAGCATGTCTTTCCCTCAGTTCACGAGAATGAGGAGTCGATCTTGAATCTGTCACTGCCAATGTTCATTTCATAAAATAATAGTTACTATTTGTCAGTGGCATAGCAATTTTCTCACAGCAAATTTCTCAATTTCCTTTACGTCTCTTATTTTACTAATTTTTATGATAAACCTAGGAGGAGGTAGGCTGTTATTAACCAATGGGGAACTGAGGATAAAAGACGGTACCTTTGTGTAGAGCTCTACAGTATCTAAATGATAGTCAGTTACAGAGCAATCCTGTGTTGCTCCTGCGCTGAGGTGGTCGGCTGGGGCACAGCTGCGGCGGCGTTAGTCACCTCCCTAAGGGGATCACTACATGGCAGCCAAATGGGGGGAAAGGTGCTGCAACAGTCTTCCTGGGTTCTCCCTCTGTGGCGTCCGTGGTAATTCTAAAAATGGAATATGGGGTTGGGAAAGAAGTGGTAAAATTTGTATGATTGGCAAAATGAGAATGGACTTGACGTTTAGAGCAAGTTGCTTCTCTAATGAGAATGGACTTGAAGTTAAGATCAAGTTGCTTCTTTCCGTGCATCCCGCCCCACCCCTGCATTGAATTACTGTCAAATGGACATCTGTATCCTGATAACACATAATTCAGATATTTGAACACTGAGCTGCAGGCAATACCTGGCGCCGATAAAAATGAAAAGTTAGAACCTTGATTTCAGAGACTGATACTTTGTAACATCTGTTAGATGAAATCTGGTATGCAAAAAAAAAAGCAGCTTGCAGCTAGAAAGCAAACAACTAATTGCTATGACCAGATTTGGCAGGTGGAGAAATGATAGCTTTCAATTAAAACCCTTAACAGAAAGGGTGATCTAGTTGACTCCCCAAAGTGCTCCCGCTTAAAATAAAACTTTGTTTCTATTTTGTAAATCTGTACTGTCAAAGGGAAATACGTATTTATTTATTTATTTATTTTTCAAACTTTTACCCCGCCCTCCCGCCAAGGCGGCTCAGGGCGGCTCACAAATAATTAATACCAGTATACAATTAAAACCAGTTATCACAACTAATACAATACCATGCCATAAAACCATAAAACATTACAATAAATACAACCTTTTGAGATTTGACGGCCATCCGTATAAAGTGCTAATGCTTATATGGAACGGCCAGTGTGGCCATGGCTATTAGAATGCTTGTCGGAACAGCTCGGTCTTCACCACTCCACGGAATTGTTGAAGATCCCTCAGAGCTCGAATTTCAGTTGGGAGCTCGTTCCATAGCGTCGTTTCAGCTAGGGAAAATGCCCTGGTTCTTGTTGCTGTTAACTTAGCAACCCTAAGGCCACGGGGTACCAGGCAGTTTTGTATCCCGGATCTCAGTGTTCTCGGAGGAACATACGGGGAAAGGCGGTCCCTCAGGTAGACAGGCCCCAGACCATTAAGGGCTTTAAAGGTCAAAACCAGCACCTTGAAGCATATCTGGAACGCTATTGGCAGCCAGTGCAGCGACTTCAGCACAGGTTGGATGTGCTTCCTCATCAGCGACCTGGCCGCAGCATTCTGCACTAGCTGCACCTTCCGGAGTTGCCCCAAGGGCAGCCCTATGTAGAGAGCATTACAGTAGTCCAACCTCGAGGTGACCATAGCATGGATCACTGATGCCAGATCGTTGCGTTCGAGGAAGGGGACCAACTGCCTAATCAGCCAAAGGTGGTAAAAGGCTGCCTTGGCAGTGGCTGCTACCTTGGCCTCCATTGTCAGGGAAGCATCCAGGAGCCAAGCTCCTGGCCCTTGGCGCTGGCCCCAATGGCGCCCCACTGACGGCTGGAAGAGGGACCCCTAACCCCGAGCCACTCCGATTCAGACATAGGACCTCCATCTTCATCGGATTCAATTTCAGTCGGCTCAGCCTAAGCCAGCCCGCTACGTCCCACAATGCTCGGTCCAGATCTTCTGGGGTAGAGCCAGACTGACCACCTAGCAACAGATAGAGCTGGGTGTCATCCGCATATTGATGACACCCTAGCCCATGTCTCCGGGCAATCTGGGCAAGGGGGTGCATATAGATGTTAAATAACATC
Source organism: Gekko japonicus (assembly GCF_001447785.1). NCBI lineage: Eukaryota > Metazoa > Chordata > Lepidosauria > Squamata > Gekkonidae > Gekko > Gekko japonicus. The sequence goes on along the minus strand of NW_015162535.1, from coordinate 118,807 downwards.
GGGGAGAGAACTGCCCCTTGGGGTACCCCACAAACTAGTGGGTATCTTCAGGACAGCTCCTCCCCGAGCGCCACCCTTTGTCCCCAACCTTGGAGTAAGGA
>NW_015162535.1:113576-118537 GCF_001447785.1 Gekko japonicus | reverse complement strand
CTTCCTTGAGAGCCCCTGGGAATAGGCCCTTGGAGAGGGACCTGTTGACAATATCCCAAAGGGAACCTCGAAACCCCTCCCAGCCTGCTCTAATTAGCCAAGAGGGGCACAGATCAAGGCTGTAAGTGGTTGGACGCACCGTTGAGACCAATCTGTCGACTTCCTCTAGGCTGAGAGGGCTGAAACTATCCAGAATGGGACCAGAAGACATGCATGGAGCCTTGAGTTCACATACTGTTTCAAATGTAGCCAGGAGGTCACGGCGGAGTGACAAGACTTTGTCTGCAAAATAGCTCACAAAAGCCTCACAGCCTATATTTAATTCCTTAACATTTTGTCTGCTCTGAGGCAGGGTAGTTAAAGATCGAATCGTTCTATACAATTGTGCTGGGTGCGAGCTTGCAGATGCAATTTCAGCCGCGTAGAACTCCTTCTTTGCGGCCTTCGTTGCCATCTCATATGACTTCATAAACGTTCGATAGGATGTTCTTGTCACTTCATTGCGAGCCTGCCGCCACTGTCTCTCTAGCCATCTGAGCTCTCGCTTCATCAGCCTCAGCCCCTGGGTATACCAAGGTGCCAGCCTAGATCAAGGGCGCAGAGGGCGTCTGGGAGCAATCTTGTTGATGGCTGCCAAGAGTCGGTTGTTCCAAGCCTCGATTAGCTCATTTAACGATTCACCAGGGGGCAATGGATCCCGGAGAGCCATCTGAAGCCACAATGGGTCCATCTGGCTCCGCGGGCGAGCTAAAATCTGCTCACCGCCCAAACAGGGTTGGAATGACACGTTCACTCAGGCCCTCAGGGTATAGTGGTCCAACCATGGAACTGCCGTAGCAGTAATCTGGTCCACTGTAATCCCAGCCGCGAAGATCAAATCAAGTGTGTGACCAGCCTGATGAGTGGGGGCTGTTACATATTGGGAGAGTCCCAGCGCACCATGGACAATGCTAGATCCACTGATCAGGAGGAGGCCGCATCGTCAGCATGGACATTGAAGTCCCCCAGAACCAACAGCCTGGGGTGTTCCAACGCCCAGCCCAACATGGCCTCCACCAGAGATGGCAGGCTGTCCGCCGGTGCGTTGGGAGGACGGTACACTAGCCCGACAGACAAAATCTCACCCGCTTCCCAGTAGTCCCACACAAAGCCAGCACACTCAATGCCCGAGATCCTTGCGACTGGGAGGGCCCTGAAGGAGTAAGCCTCCCGAACGAACAAAGCCACTCCTCCCCCCCGCCCCGACGTCCGGGATTGGTGAAGGATTGAGAAACCGGGCGCAGCCATCTGGGAGAGAGCAACTTTCTCCCCATCTCGCACCCAGGTCTCGGTCACGCACGGCAGGTCCACGTCCTGTTCCAACAGGAAATCTCGAAGGACGGAGGTCTTATTATTTCTGGACCTGGCATTGCACAACACCAACGTCGGAGAGGGGGGGTGTTGTCCTTGCCCCACTGTCTGTAACCTTTGGGATGGGACGCAGGCTGGAAGGTGGCCGAGCTAAAGTATACTGTTATTTCTTCTCTTTGGAGATGGTGTCATGCTCAATAAGAAATCCCCAGTACGTTTTCGGATCCATTTGACCCCCCACGCTGAATTACAGCAGAATCCTATGCAGAGTTCCTCCAGTCTAAGTCTGTGGTTTTCAATGGGCTTAGACTGGAGGAACTGCATAGGGTTGCACTATAAGTAAAGTACTCTTTTTTTGTTCTTATGGGGACTTTTTTAATGCTCATTTTTATGTGGTGGTGGAAAGTGTTGTCAAGCACAGCTAATTTATGGCAACCCCCATAAGGTTTTCAAGGCAGGAGAAGTTCAGAGGTGGTTTGTCATGACCTGCTTCTGTGTAGCAGCTCTGGACTTCATTGGTGGTCTCCCATCTAAGTACTAACTAGGATTGACCTTGTACAGCTTTCTCGAATTTCAAACCTCAGTATGTGCTAACAAAGTGGGGAACATCTAATACCCAAATATTCTGTTGGTATTCTATGAAACAGATGAACTTATCAGGAACAGCTGTTCCATTAGTAGGTGCAAATTAGGTACACAGCAGCAAATGACAGCGTCAGGAAGAAGACGAACTAACACTAGAGCAATAACTAAACTGTGAGGGCTAGATTTGTCCCCACAGAAGACCTGCAAAAGAGGGTGGCAAAGTGGCCTGCAGAGTTATCAAGGTGAAGATAATGGGAATAAGGAACATGATCATTCACACGTGTAGACATGGCCACAGTGCAGGCAGTGGTATTTCAAAAGGGAAAATGCAGTAGCTTCCTCAGTGGGAGGAAATAGTAAAGGTAGTATCTTTATCAATGGGAGGAGGAGTTACTTAAGAGCTTAAATTATCCTTCAGGAAGATATTTAAGTCACAGGGATCATAAGAACATAAGAGAAGCCAATGTTGGATCAGGCCAATGGCCCATCCAGCCCAACACTCTGTGTCACACAGTGGCCAGAAATACCAGGTGCCCTCAGGAGGTCCAGGAGTGGGGCCAGCGTCAAAGCTAGACTACTGTGACTCATTCTACCTGGGGCTGTGCTTGATGACTGTTTGGAGACTGTGGCTGATCGAGAGGCCGCTCTCTGTGGCTGGGTGCCGGGAGAAGGGTGCTGCATCCCTGCCAGGGCTGCCAGATTTTATGCAGGACTCACTTCCCGTGCCTTTCAGGGGTGAGTGGAATCGGGCCCTCTGGAAGCCACAAGATTTCCAACGATTGCTGCAGAAGCAGCTGCCCCTGCTGGAACCCTGCCTAATAAAAGAAAGGATGACCCAGGATTGCCTCTGGCTCTATCGGCTACTGCTCCTTCAGCGGGGAGGGAGATAATGTTAGATGATCCGTGCAATTAGCAGGGGTAATGATCAGCTGTCTGCATTCTGCACCGGTTGTTGTTCCTGGACTGATTCATGGGCTGCCCCGTGTAGAGCCCCGGGCAGTAGTCCAGACCGGAGATGCTTACTAAGGCAAGAAGGGACAGAAGTCGTGTCTTTGATCCTGTTTTGGCTTTTTGTCGCTCGTTTTCAAACCATAACACAAGGTGGGCCAAAGACGGAATGGACAGACCAATCACGGCCAGGGGTCAGCCCACTTGAAGGACTGTTTTTTAAACTGGTTGGCTCTCTTGGTAAATGAATCATTTAGCATCAACTGAATGTATATATTGCAAACCCCACTTGGGACAAATGCTCCCTCTAAGCTGTGGAGCCTTGTGAGCAAAGATTCTACTTTGTGAGCTCCTGGCATTAAAGCTGTGAGCCAACGATTTGGCTGCTGCATAAATTAGTTTGCTCTGGAGCCCTCCTTCCTGAGCGGAGATGAAAATGTGTGAGCCAGAGGCTAAAAAACTGTGAGCTAGCTCACATGAACTCAGCTTAGAGGGAACACTGGTCACAAGTTCTTTCAGAGCTGTTCTCTCATGAGCAGCTCTCAAAAGAGCTCTCTCAGCCCCGCCTCCCTCACAGGCAATGCTCCCTCCGTGGAGTCCTGTGAGCAACATTTCTACTTTATGAGCTCCTGGCATGAAAGTTGTGAGCCAGCGATTTGGCTGCCGCATAAGTTAGTCTGCTCTGGAGCCCTCCTTCCTGAGCAGAGAGAAAAATGTGTGAGCTGGAGCCGAAGAAACTGTGAGCTGGCTCACACACACTCAGCTTAGAGGGAACCCTGCTTGGGTCTCTTGGAGGGAGTTTCTTTTCACCAACGGCTGTGAAAGACCCGGGTCCAGGCTCTGAGGGGGTGCGCCTCTCGGGGCTCTGAGCAGGTGGGGGGCATTGCCCCTCAGCAGCCCGCAGGGCTTTAGAACTCCCAAATCTCAGGGACAGGAGGGTGGCAGTGGTGGTGGTGGGGGGGGCTGGCTTCTTGCCACCTCCGCCAATTCACCAGGGACATATTTTCATCTGCAGCTAAAGCATTAGTTGGCTAATCATACTGATTAGCTAATTAAAGTTCCCTGTCCTAGTAAATAGATTCCTCTCCCTGTGCCTGCTCCCCTCGCCCCCCCCATCTCGGCCCAGGGTGGGACTTCCTTCCCTTTCTTGCCGAAGCGGAGGGAGGGAGGGGCTCTTAGCTGCAGGGCTCCGATGCTGTCCTGGCAAGAGTCCCTTCTGCAGGACGGCCGGCCCAGGGAGGCTCTGGGTCCCGATCCAAGGCTCCCTCCCTCCTTCCCTCCCGCCCACCAAGTGCCCCCTCCTCTCCTCCACGCAGACAGAGGCCAGAGACATCCCCATCACTAAGCTGGTTTCCATGGCAACCCAGAACAGGATCCTCGGCTACCCAGGCTCTTATGTAACCATACAGCTGGCTGGGCCCGTGGGATACACGCTGCCTCCCTCCCTCCCTCCGTGGCACAGATGAGCTGGGGGGGGCGGGAGAGGGCTCGAGACCCCTGTGATCCCCCCTCCCACGCACACCCACCCACGCCTGGCGCCCCAGGCCAGCAGCTGAGGAGCAGCAGCTTCCCGAGCCAACCTAGTTACAACCTCTGAAGCAGGGCACGGCTGCTGCGGCCTCTTTCCACGCCTTCCCTCACTGCTTACTGCTCCTCTTTGGCAGTGCAAGGCCTGGCAGCCCCCTCTGCTCCAGCTCCCCCCCCCCGGGGCAAAGCACACACTGAGCGAGTGGGCCCTCCCCCACCTCTTCTCTGCCCCTCGCTGGCTCCCGTGCCTTATGTGCGGCCCTCTGCACACTCCCAGAGGCTTGTGGCTTCCCAGGGTTTCACTCAAGAACAAAGAATGGGCCGGGAATGACTGCGCAGGAGTCCGGCCACCAATGGAGCCCTCCATGACAGCAGTGGAAACACGCTGAACAATGTCCCAAGCACTGCACAGGCATTGTATCAGTCCTCAGCACCAACCTGCCTGTAAGGTAGGCCGCTACCCTCAGGCAGCAGATGCCCAGAGGGGGGAAAAGAGAGAGAGAGAGAGAGAGAGAGAGAGAGAGAGAGAGAGAGAGAGAACAGCATGACAC
>NW_015162535.1:109827-112780 GCF_001447785.1 Gekko japonicus | reverse complement strand
GTGTGGCATATGCTAATGAGTTATGCTAATGAGTTCCCCTAGCTCTTTTTCTACGAAACGACCCCTGCCTATGGGTCATATTCAGGATACATAAAGAAAAATATTCTGTCTGGGGAAATTGTAGTAAGATTCTCAAAGAGGCACGTCAGGGATGCTATCCTGAAAGCATTGGCTGTGACACCCCTGAAGGTGGGGGAGAATGCTGTCAGAACGCTAAAGGATATTCCATTTGAAGTAAGGCAATGTAGAAAGAAATACAAAGAACTTGTGCTCTTCCTCCAAACAAATTCAATTGGATACAAATGGCTATTTCCAGAAGGAGTAACGTTTAAGATCAAAGAGAAGAAGGTTAAGATTGACTCTGTTCTTAAAGCTCAAGAATTTCTAAAGGAGCAGCTGGGAAGGTCAGAGGATGAGAAAAAAGAAGAGGACGGCAGGTCCAGCAGCGAGCTGGAAACTGGTTCATCTGGCAAGGACTCTTTGTCTGAGCAGGGAGCAGCAGCCCCAAAAAGTCCCTACAAACTGTGGAAAAGAGAGAAGAAGAAGTAAAGGCTGAAGGACTCTGAATTGTGCCTTTGAAAACTTTGGTTCCAGGGGATGATGGGGGGCACTGTTATTGGGCAATTAAATGTAAATGGGGAGGGTTAAAAGTTCTAAAAGTTTGACACAGTTCATAAGAAGTATAAAGATGAAAAGTCTGGATGCAAAAAAGCTAGTTGGAGGATCTCCTCTCTTGGGTTTTTAGTCAGTAGTGGGTTCTTTACTTTCTCCCTTATATGTAGTTTTTCCCCTCCACCTTTCTGTTGTAGTTTTTTTGTAGTGTTAAAAAAATCAATAAAAAATCCCCTCCGGGGGCTCAAGAAAAAGAAAAAAAGAAATGTAATAAAAAGTTCATGTTATCTTGTAGCCTCAGTTCACTGGAGCTCTGCTAAAGTGTGTTAGTTCTTGCTAAACTATACCCATGCATATTTGTATCACTTGTATTAAGACTTATATTCCACCACTCAGTGGAATTTTTTTCCCTTGGCAGCTTGCAATACCAAATACTAAATTTTTTTTAAAAAATCAAACCTAATAGAGCAACAAATTGGGGCTCCCTGAGGTCATTTCAAGTTGGGAAAATGGAACAAGGGAAAAGCCTTAGCCTTCCATAACTACCAACCCATATGCTGTGGACTCAATCAGAATTGGACCCTTCCTGCATGATAATTGCACTTTTAAGAAGGCTCCTGTGAGTTCCAATCACAATACTTTCGGCATCTGATACAGTTTCACCTTCAGAAAGCTTTGCATTCCAGATGAGGTGGTTGATTCTGCTTCCTACAGAATAACGCTACAGGGCTAGGAATCATATTTTCAGTACTGTATTTTAAAGCTTTTCTCTTTTAAATATGCCATCCATAAAAACTGCCTCAGCCTTACCTTCTTTTATCACCAAACTTGTCATAGGGTAATGTATTTCTACTAGTGAGTATCATTGTTGTTACCTTTCCCCCCCTCAGATTAAAGATTTGTGGGGAGAAAGGGCAACATAAAACAGTACAGAATAAAATCAAGCTATCACACAGAGAGGTTATCTTGTTAGATCCCCCAGATACAATCTTGACAAATGTGTACTGCATGAAAATATTAACATTGCAACTGTATAAACTAGCAAGAAGCAAATAGGCATATGGATCAGACTACCAGATCGTGGGAAATGTAGGTCTGTCTCCATTCGCCTGTCTGGATATATTCACTAGTAAAATAGTATTCATGCGTGACTCCGCTGGCATCGGAATGCAGATGGGAATATGCACCCCACCGAAAGCAATGCATGTCTGATTGACAACTGAAGTTCCTAATCTAAGAAGAAAAAAACATAAACATCTCCTTTATTGTCTCAGGGTACAAATGTCTGATAAGTAGAGTTGCCAGCACCAGGTTGGAAAATTCCTGGAGATTTGGGGGTAAAGCCTGGAGAAGGTGGAGTTTGGGGAGAAAATTACTTCAGCAGGGTATAATGGCATCAAACCCATCTGCAAATTTAGCCACTTCACTGTTTACTCCCAACTCCAAATCATTAATGAACAAGTTAAAAAGCAGTGGACCAAGTACTGATCCCTGCGGTACCCCACTGCTTACCCCCCTCCACTGAGAGAACTGCCCATTTATACTCACTCTCTGTTTTCTATTAATTAGCCAGTTTTTGATCCATAAAAGGACTTGTCCTTATATCCCATGATTTTTGAGCTTACTTAGGAGCCTTTGATGAGGAACTTTATCAAAAGCTTTCTGGAAGTCAAGGTAAACAATATCTATTGGATCCCCCTTGTCCACATTCAAAGAACATTCTTCCAAGGCTTGTTTCTTTTCCAGTTTTTGCACCTTTTTCTTGATTTTTTTAGTGGTGGCGTCCATTTCCTTCACCTTCTCAGCCGTTTGCTCAGTTATTTTTAACGTCTCAGTCAGTTGGAGCTGCTGAGTTGCAAGATTCTGGTTTCGATTAATCAGCTGTTGTTCAATGTTAGTCATCTGGTCCAGCAGAGGGTGCAAGGACTCTGCCAACATTTTGGAGAACTCAGTGGTCTCTTCCGGTTGAGGGCTCAAGATCCCAGCTGGTTTGACTTTTACTGGTTTGTCTTTCTCTGCCCTCTTCCTCGCCATCTTTATGGATTGTTTACTTTTATGAAAACTTGCTAAAGTCTCTGAAATACACCCATATGCTTATCCACGCTCTGGTAAGTCTCTCAAAACAGATTTCAATGCTTTTTCTTCTGCTCCCCCCTTAGTATTTCATTGTTTAGTTCGTGCGTATGGGAGGGGCCCCTCCCCCGCTCACTTTTTTTGCCATTCCCAGGGGGTAATTTTCTTTTTAAATTCTCATTTCACTTTAACCTGACTCACATTTCATTGTTGGTCATACGACCTCGCTCAGCACACGTTCAAAATGCTCGATCTCCAACGCTTGTCC
>NW_015162535.1:14051-104522 GCF_001447785.1 Gekko japonicus | reverse complement strand
GTGTATTTATAGTTAGGATTTTTGGCTCCAATGTGCATCACTTTGCACATGGCCACATTGAACCCCATTTGCCATGTTGATGCCCACTCACCCATCCTCGACAGATCCCTTTGGAGTGTCTCACAATCCTCCCTGCTTTTCACCACCCTGAACCGTTTTGTGTCATCCACAAATTTAGCCATTTCACTGCTTACTCCCAACTCCAAGTCATTAATGAACATGTTGAAAAGCATCGGACCCAGTACTGATCCCTGTGGTAACCCACTGCTTATGACTCTCCTCTGAAAAAAATGCCCATTTATACTCACTCTCTTTCCCATGACTATTGAGCTTACTTAGGAGCCTTTGATGAGGAACTTTATCAAAAGCTTTCTGGAAGTCAAGGTCTATTGGGTCCCCCTTGTCCACATGTTTGTTCACCCCCTCAAAGAACACTAACAGGTTAGTGAGACAAGATCTTCCCTGACAGAACCCATGCTGAGTCTGCCTCAGTTATTTTTGTTAATCAATGTGTCTACTAATTCTTTCCTTAATAACAGTTTCTACCAATGTACCCGGTATCAATGTCAGACTGACTGGCCTGTAATTTCCCGGATCTCCTCTGGAACCCTTTTTAAAGATGGGAATGACATTAGCTACCTTCCAGTCCTCAGGAATGGAGACAGAGTTTAATGAAAGATTACATATGATAAAATGAAGGATTATGATTATGATAAAATTAAAGATTACGATAAATTGAAAGATTTTAATGAAAGATTACATATGATAAAATAATAACAATTTAATACATTACAATAGGAAATATCAAATGGGGGGGCTGAGATCAGAGCCAGGATGCAGTGGGGTTTATTATTTTTCCCCATGCCATTTTTGTTACTTCAGTCACACCACTTTATAGGGGTTTATCCATGCCCATGTGCATGTGTAAAGAGCTGACAAGTAGAGTGCGTTCAGATGGGGCATTTACAACGGTATAGGTGCCGGTTGGAATTGATGTACTTACGGGCGATCATGCGGTGAACATCTGCCTTCCGTCCCTAACTGTTGCAAACAGCCTTTAAACCCTTGCATTCTGCTACTAGGTCCCCAAGTGGTGGTATCCTGAGTGCACCGGTTCCAACCGCATTATCCCCCTGTCTGATCACTTTCCGCGGGTGTAGAGCCACTTCCGTTCGGAAGTCCAAGGCTTCCGCTTTTCGCCCATTTTTTTGTTAGGTCGGCAATATGTGCTTGGGTGAAGCTTTGCCATGGCGTTTGTTTAAAAAAAAGAAAAAGGTCCTTAGTTTAAGGTTTTAGAGGAGTCCAGGACCTCAGGGAGGCCAGTTTGGTCTTTAAACTTTAAAGATAAGTCCTCTCCTCAGGGCATGCTTTTCGGGACAGGGAATTTTGCGCATGCACGAAGATCGCCATTCTGTGGATGGTTCCATATGCGCATGCGCAAACTGAGTTTAAAAAAAACACCCACCGATGCCCACTGTGTGTGAACGGGCATACAGAGATGGGCTCCGTAGACAGGAGGTAAGTGTGATCGCGTTTCAGCCGGCATAAACTGCACTGGTTCCAACCGGTGCAGTTTATGCCAGCTGAAACGCGATTATACTTACCTCCTGTCTGCGGAGCCCATCTCTGTATGCCCGTTCACACACAGTGGGCATCGGTGGGTGTTTTTTTTAAACTCAGTTTGCGCATGCGCATATGGAACCATCCACAGAATGGCGATCTTCGTGCATGCTTTTTGTTTTTTTTTTGTTTATTTTGCTTACCAGTAAATGACAGAAGGTGCATTATAAATGGGGGGGGGGGGCGGTGGAACCCAACTTTAGTGGGTTAAAATCTAATTTAAAAGTAATTTGAAACTTTATTTTCATAGTGGTAGATCACCGGCGCTTTTGGCCGGAAAAAACAGATCACTACCTGTTCGAAGTTGGACATGCCTGGTCTATAATATACATTCTACATTCACACACACACCCATGCCCTTATGCCATAATAACAATAAAAGGGCATCAAATTACAACAGCCTTACAGTGACTCCATGTAGTTCCACCTCATGGAGTTTTCAAGGCAAAAGGTGAGCAAAGGTAGTTTGCTGTTGCCTGCCTCTGCATAGCAAACCTGGACTTTCTTGGTGGTCTCCCATCCAAATACTAACCATGACCAACCCTGATTAGCTTCCGAGCTCTGACAAGCTCAAGCAAGTCTGTGTTATGTAGGCTACTACATGCCATTAACATGATCCAAATGCCCATTCTGCACAGTTGCCATTACAAAAATATAACGGAAAGTCTGTTCAAAGATCTCCTGCTGTCACAAGCAGTGCCACTAGATGGAGACAGAAGAACATAGGGGCTTGGTTAGCTGGAGTCAGGCCTATAACCCTTCCAGTCTCTCTCCACAGTGCAACAGTTTCATACTTTGCTCATGACGTGTGGTATCATTGCCAGAAAGGTTGGTTGTCACTCTTCTGGTTCTATGCCAATTGTGGGAGATTGTAACCTCTTACAGGCAGAGTTCCTAAACATGCCTCCTGCTCAACAGAATTTGTAGGATCCTAGGAATCCACAGATTTTTAATGAGGAAATTCAAGAGATGCTGTTCAGGCAACCAGAGAATGAGAATAGAATGAAATAGCATAAGGTGTGGCCTTTATGTAGAAAGAATACAAACATCCCCTCCCGAAGGAGAGAGATGGGTTGAGGAAGCCACACAGATATATGGCTCAGTCATGGGGTGAGTCAGTCCATTGCATCATTTAGCTCAGGTTTTTTTTCCCCCACCCTGACTGGCAGGGGCTCTCCAGGGTCTCAGTCAGAGATAAATCAATCTTGCAACCTGAGACTTTTTAAAAAACTGAAGATGCTGCAGATTGCATCTGGGACTGTGCACACAAAGACTCTGTGGTCTACCATTGAGCCCTTTCCCTGACAGGTTTTGGCGGCGTCCTGTGATTCTGAATCCACATGGCTTTGCCTCATCCATAATTCAAGAAAGCACCAAATTTTGGGTGAGGTTGAATGAAATAAACAGGACCTAATCTCCTAGGAGGCAGTACTACACAAATGAAACAGAATCAGTTATATTATCCAGTTTGTAAGGACACTGAGTGACGGAAATCTACAGCTCTGTAGCTACCTCATTTATTTCTGGGTAGTGACATTTTAATTTAAATAAACAGCAGCTGACAGCATGACACTAGAGTTGTTAATCCAGCTATTCTTGTGCTTCAAGGGTGTTTGGCATTAAATCCACCATTTACCAAAGCAGCTTACCTTACAATAGATTTAGGACTTGTTTCTGTCTTATCATGGGGTTGTACAAGACCCTGTTTGTACCAAGATTTTATTGTTATGAACAATCTACATTTAAATTTTAAAAAAAAACTTTTTGTGGTTATTTCCACAACTCTGGCCTATTCTAGTTACCCAGCAGTCATGAAACAAACAAACAATATCAAATGTAAACCATTCTGAAATTCAGGGCTATATGAGTTCAAAGTTCCTCATTGTACCACAAATTTAAACTGTATCATTTCATTGCGCAAGGGGAGCTCCCCCCCTTTTTTTTTTTTCTAATTTACCCTCCCTGTAGTTCCTCACAAGACCCCAAAGTAAATGGTGGTCTAGTTGGGAGACAAATTCACAAGCGGCCATGTGAAACTAGAATGAAGGAATGCTACAGTTGAACTAACAGCAGGAAAAGCTACAATGCTAACAGAAATATAAGAACATGGTGCCCTGGCATAGATAGCCCAGGCTAGCCCGATGATCTCAGAAGCTAAGCAGGGTCAGCCCTGGTTAGTACTTGGATGGGAGACCACCAAGGAAGTCCAGGGTCGCTATGCAGTGATATTGCCCTACTTGTTGCTACATGTCATCATATTCAAGCTTATATATACACCATATACTAGCAACTGGCTGTTGCCTTCCATCTGTCAGTTTTCAAGGCACCGGCTGAGTGGGCTGTCATATGATCCAGTGTTCATCAGCATTTTAACAGCTGTGCAAGATGGGTCAGGAATAGAAAACTGACAGCAGGAAGCAAAAGTACAGTTTTTGCATGAAAGGGCTCACCCAGAACTTCAGAACATGGGGGGAGGAAAAGGTGGGGGAGGAGGGGAGGAATTTAATGATGGGGGCAGTAGCAGAGAGCCTGAAGATTTGAGGACTGGGCTTTTATGTATCTGGTCACTGATTTACTTTACTTATAGCCTGCCTTTCACTCAAGTTTGATTAGACAATGTTAACAATGCCATCAAACCCCACGAGACATCCAATAAGCAGTGTAATAGGACTAGGGCCTCAAAAACTAGGAAACAATGCAAAGAAGTATCAGTCATTAAGCAAATGGAATTATGAAGAAGAAGATGATGAAGAAGAAGTCCTGTGTTGGTCCAAGGCCATGAAGGGCTTTGTAGGTGATAATCAGAACCCTGAATTGAACCCAGTACTGACTGGTAGTTGGTGGAGTGACTATAGAATTGGTTTATATATGCCTACTTTGCCTACCTCCCAATAGTAACTGAGCTGGGGAACTCTGTACAAATTGGAGTTTCCAAGCTGACTGCAAGGGCACATGGCCAGATTGGACAAGTCAAGGTAGGGTTCCATTTTCCAATAGGGACCCAAAGCGGGTTACAAATCTCCCATCCTCCATTTCATCCCCACTCCTTGGGGTAGATCAAAATGGGTAGACATGTTAGTCTGTCTGTAGCCCAGATTGGACAAGTCAAGGTAGGGTGCCATTTTCCAATAGGGACTCAAAGCAGGTTACAAATCTCCCATCCTCCATTTTATCCCCAATCCTTGGGGTAGATCAAAATGGGTAGCCATGTTAGTCTGTCTGTAGCAGTAGAAAAGAGCAAGAGTCCAGTAGCACATTAAAGACTAACAAAATATGTGGCAGGGTATGAGATTTCATGAATCACTGCTAAGTTCTGGTATCTGAAGAAGTGAGCAGTGACTCACGAAAGCTCATACTTTTGGGACAGGTTGAGAAAGACTGGCTAACCCAACATCATCCAGTTAACTTCCATGGCAGAGTGGGGAACTGAGCCTGGGTCTCCCATGCTACCCACTACATCACATAGAAAAGAAAGGATGAAAAGAAAGAGATGTGGAAGAAAGGAAGAACAGATGAAGCAATGAGGAGAAATGAATCTGGAATTTAATTGAAGAATAGGTGAAATTGGCATATAGGTGAGGAAGCAGAGGAGGAGGGTGCCTTTGGGGAAGATGTACCAAAAATAGGTATCTGAAGAAGCTATAAAACAGGACCCATCCGCGAGAGCCTTGACCTGTACAGGCCAGGCTAGGCAGATCTAGGAAGTTAAGCAGGGTTGACCCTGGTTAGTATTTGGATGGGAGACCTCCAAGGAATGCCAGGGTCTCTATGCAGAGGCAGGCAGTGCAAACACCTCTGAATGTCTCTTGCCTTGGAAACCCCAAGGGGTTGCCATAAGTCATGTGCAACTTGACGGCCCTTTCCACCACCAACATACATGAGAGAAACCTGAATAGACCAAAGAACTGGAGATGGATATATACTGTATAGCAGAGAATTAAGGGATACCATGGAGACAGACACTGGAAAGACAGAATAAAGGAGAACTGACTTCTGTGAGCCAATTAGAAATATTAAACCCTACACTGAAAGCAACCAACCAAATCTACATGGTTCTCCAGTCTTCTGGCTCTTCATTTACCTGCCTCTTTCAAATTAAATCTCTATCAACTGACATGAAGAAAGAAAGCCGTCTCTCGATACTATCTGAATATATTTACGCATTTGGGGGTTAACTTACAGCTAAGTTAAATTGAGTTTGAATCACTTTAAGGGAGCTGATTACATCTCAACCTCTTAGAAAACCTTATTTGCAGTCTGTAAATATACCGAGTGAACTATCTAATGCACTTCATTTTTCCACGTGTTCTATTTTGGGCCCTGATATAATTGAGAGTGGCAACCACGGCGGCTGGTGACGTGACAGAATGCATTAAAAACTGTTGATGTATAACATTGCCAGATGAATTCTCCCTGCTTTTCTTCTGAATCTGTAACAGCATATCTGCTGAAAAAGCATTGTCACTTTGTGTTTGGCATCCTTTCTATACCTCTGCATATGTATAGGGTTGTTTTTCCTCTCGTTCTTTCTTTTTTTTTGTTCCCTGCCACTTCGCACCAGATAAATAAATCTGATATTAATTAGTTGCATTAATGAGTCACCAGTTCGATACGATTACGCCTACGCTGAAGTCCCCTCATTCTTGCCACGTGCTGCGGATTAGTCAAGACCCAGAGAGTCTATATGCGCTCTCTAATTTGATTGGGGGGGGGATCCTCATGGTTTGAATTAGTTAGCAGGCATTTTAACTGATATTTTACTAATTCAGTTAATTTCAGTATTCCTGGTTATGGATGTCCTTGATCTGTTTAAAGAACACACGTAAAGGTAGAGAATCTGAACATTCTTAATAGCATTGCCATCAGTGAATAAAGTAAGGGTGATTTCCCACTAGAGCTGCTCCGGGCTCACTCTTCACTTTTGCCTCGATGGTAGGTGTCAATTTCACACAAGCTGCTGCGCTGCGGCATTTTGCCTCTCAGCTTAGTGTGATTTTCCCCGCCTCTACCCAATCCTGGGGCGATTTCTCACTAGAGCTGCCTTGCAGCACAGCGCCGTTTGCCCAGACACAAACATGTCAATTTCACACCCGAAGCTCCGGGGCTGCATTTTGACTCGGGGCTTCGTCCGATTTCCTCCGCAGTTTCGTGATCCTGGTTTTTGAGGATCATGAAACTGCGGAGGAAATTGGGCAAAGCCCCAAGTCAAATGCAGCCCCGCAGCCTCGGGTGTGAAATTGACATGTTTGTGTCGAGGCAAACGGCACTGTGCTGCGAGGCAGCTCTAGTGAGAAATTGCCCCTGTTTTTTGAGGATTGAGTAGACGCGGGGGAAATCGCAGGAAGCTGCGAGGCAAAATGAGGCTGCGCAGCAGCTTGTGTGAAATTGACACCTACCATCGAGGCAAAAGTGAAGAGTGAGCCCGGAGCAGCTCTAGTAGGAAATCACCCTAAGATAGAATAAATCATTCTGCCTTTATTTTTCTCATGGCGGGCTCCCCAGCAACGACCCACCTGGCAGGGAAAGACACACACCTGGGCCCAGCAGCAGGGTTCCCCTGGGTTAAGTGGGGGAGGGAACCAAGGACAGGAAGGGTCAGCCAGGATAGCCTCTGCAACAGGTAGGCTTGGGCAATCTGTCCTGGGAAGCTCAAAAGGCAGTGAGCAAGCCTGGACAGGAGAACAATGGCTCTCTGGGTCCAGTAGGGTTTCCAGACCCAACAGGCTGCATGGCCCGGCAACCGGTGGGAGATGAGGGGAGGCAGGTCCTTTCTGTAGGGGGCTGGATCTTCATCCCCACGTGATGACTCAGAAGCACCAACATTGCACTGGAGTTTATGGCGTTTCTGGGCAAGTGCTAGAATGTCATCCGGGTGTCATGCCTGCGCTTGCAGGTCTCACTGGAGGTGACATCATCGTGTGGCAACAAAGGTTGCTGCTCCTCCCCCCCCCCTATATTGCCAGTCTGCTGTTCCCCACTGACCAGAGGAACTCCAGTGGACACCAACAACAATTGCAAGTTTGGTGTAGTGGTTAGGAGCACAAACTCTAATCTGGGAGAACCGGGTTTGATTCCCCACTCCTCCACGTGTAGCTGCTGGTGTGACCTTGGGTCAGTCACAAGTTATTTCAGAGCTGTTCTCTCACAGGGTGTCTTTTGTGGGGAGGGGAAGGGAAAGGAGATTGCAAGCCACTCTGAGAGTCCTTCGGGTAGTGAAGGGGAGGGTATAAATCCAATCTTTTCTTCTTCTACCAGGAGGCTGCCTGCCATTAACAGGCACCCGGTAAATCTAAGGGCTAGGTGGTTTAAGGTAGGGCTGGCTAAGGATCAGGGGATATAGAAGAGAAGGGTAGAGCTTAGCTCAAGGACCAGGTATGGACATAAGAAGAACATAAGAGAAGCCAATTTTGTATCAGGCCAGTGGCCCATCCAGTCCAACACTCTGTCACACAATGGCCAAAAATACCAGGTGCCATCAGGAGATCCAGCAGTGGGACCAAGACGCTAGAAGCCCTCCCACTGTTGCCCCCCCACCAAGCACCAAGAATACAGAGCACCACTTGCCCCAGCCTGAGAGTTCCTATCTATACCTCGTGGCTAATAGCCACTGATGGACTTCCGCTCCATATTTTTATCTAATTCCCTCTTGAAGCTGTCCATGCTTGTAGCCGCCACCACCTCCTGTGGCAGTGAATTCCATGTGTTAATCACTCTTTGGGTGAAGAAGGACTTCCTTTTATCTGTTCTAACCTGACTGCTCAGCAATTTCATTGATTGCCCATGAGTTCTTGTATTATGAGAAAGGGAGAAAAGTACTTTTTTTCTCTACCAGCTCTATCCCATGCATAATCTTATAAACCTTGATCATGTCATCCCCTCAGCCATCGTTTCACCCCTCAGCTGTCATGGAGCTGGGGGCTATAAAAAGGAAGGAAGGGGGAAATGGGAGAGGGCCCCAGAGTAGAAGGTGAAAACCCGGAGCCAACCAAGAGAAGAAAGAGGAAGAAGGAGGCAGGTTATAGCATTGTGGGTCTTCTCTCACCTAATGCAGTGTTACCCTGGGGTAAGTGAAGTTAACCACATCTTCAGGTGTGCAAATTGGTCAGTAAAACAACTTATGCGAAGAAGTCGTGACTGGGTTGGTGCTTTCAGGCCCTCATGGGCCCTAAGTGTGATATTTGTCTGCCCCCAGAGGGTGCCACATTTGCATTTTCACTCAATTGGTAGTTTACCAACAATTTATGTTGCGCTCATTACAATTTTTTTTAAAAAAAAGATGCATCCAACTTGAATTATGAAAAATGCATCAAAGAATAGCAATATCATCTAAACCCCCAGTAAAGTGGTTTTTAAAAAGCTATTAATCTGACTTCCTAAAGCCAACAATGACCTGTCCCTGAGAGAGAACTGAACAAAAGAAGTATCCGTGCTGAAAAGACTCTGCTCTGTTTTTGTCAAGAATTAAAATTTCAGGAGGCAGTCCAGTCTCTCCTTTCTTGTCGGAGGGGGATTGTCGGGTGGGGTTTCCAATTACAGGTTGGCAAATTCCTGGAGATTGGCAAGGGGTGGATGCTAAGGAGGGGAAGGATCTCAGTAGGGTTATAATGCCATGCAGGCCACCCTCCAAAGCATTTGTTTTCTCCAGGGGAATTGGTCTCTGTAGTCTGGAGATCGGTTACATTCCCAGGAGATCTCCAGCCACCACCAGGAGGTTGGCAGCCCTACCAAAAGGTAATTTTGGAGGAGCAATGATTTTGCTGCTTTGCCATTCCAAAAATTTGTTTAAGGCCGTGATCATACGCACAATTAGACCCGACATAGGTGCGAATGCCGGGTGGATTTAAAGGGCGCGATCAGACAACAACATCTGGGAAGCACCCTGCAGCCATCGGCAACCCATTCTGCTCCACCACAGGAGTTAAAAGACACTGGGGGGAATCCGGTAGTTAATGGGTTGCGATGGGCCACGAACGGACTTTCCCCTGTTTGATTGCTCCAGCACGCTCTCATGGTGTCAGGATGGTCTGATCAGGCTCCCCTTCACAGTATGTGCATCATCGCAAACTCCATAGGGAGAGGTGTGATTCATCGATCCCTGGATTAAGCGTATGGAGGGAAAATGGCACAAAAAAACCACGACTCACCCGCAGTTGCATCTGATCACGCACTGACTGTGCCCACAGCTTCAAAGGGAGGTGTGATCGTGCACCTGCAGATCAAATTCCTCCGGAGGAAGTAGCCTCGTTCTCCCCCCCATTTTTTTCTAGTGTGTGTGACCACAACCTAAGAACTTTAAGCTTCCATTTTCTTTGTAGTTCTTTGCTTGACTAAGACCATAACTGTATTTGGATGAAGGAAGGCCCCCTATCCTAAAAAGGGGGTGAATGTAGCAGACATGAAATGACTAGACAAGAGGGAACGGCCAGCCGTCTGGTATTTATACTAAGCCTAGCCCATCCGGAGGCTTCCTATTGCCTGCCAGTCTCAGATGATGTTGCACACCTCTGTTGTCTTCTGGGCCAGAAAAAAGCCCTGAAGCAGGAATATGCTATTGTATTTTGTTTTGTTCTTTGAATACTCACATTTACTCGTAAAGGTTCGGTTTCTTTTTTATGGTTTCTTCATACTTCATAAGGCTGCCGTCTTTTACACCAACTGTATTAATGAAATCCAATAAAGAGATTACCATTCAGATTGACACCTGTTTTTATATCAATTAGGCATTAATGGCATATGGTGTAAAATGCTCTAAAAGAAACAAATGTAAACAGGGAAATACATGGGGGAGGGGAAAGAAATTTTGCCAAAGAAAATAAGTAGGATGGAAAATGCTTTTTGCAACGATGCATGAAAATGGAAAGAAATTGGGGGGGGGGCATATTTGTTCATCACTACTCTGAAGCTTAATTAGATACAGGCCCATCACACACACACACACATTTTGCCACAGATTTTCAGAACAGTACAACTTTAGTCTTGACTTCGGATTCTGTGCCTGCCTTACAGTATATTTATTCTGCATCTACATTTTTTTAAAAAATATGTTTCTAAATTGGGGCAAAACATTACTTGGGACATGTGGGGGCCCTGGGGAGTGGTGTCCAAAGATTTTTTTTTAAATTTATGCAGTTTCCCTATCACAGCTGTGCAGTAGCATCCAGCAAGTGCCTTCCATTTAAATCCTTGTAGTTCAGGTTTTGTGCATGCATTTTAGTGTGAGTTCATTGAGTGAAAGGGAACACAAAGGATTAAGACAAAGGGGGAAAACCTGATGTTGAAACTGGGGGGGCATATTTGTTCATCACTACTCTGAAGCTTAATTAGATACAGGCCCATCACACACACACACACATTTTGCCACAGATTTTCAGAACAGTACAACTTTAGTCTTGACTTCGGATTCTGTGCCTGCCTTACAGTATATTTATTCTGCATCTACAATTTTTAAAAAACACGTTTCTAAATTGGGGCAAAACGTCACTTGGGACATGTGACGGCCCTGGGGAGTGGTGTCCAAAGATTTGTTTTTTAATTTATGTAGTTGGCTTATCACAGCTGTGCAGTAGCATCCAGCAAGTGCCTTCCATTTAAATCCTTGTAGTTCAGGTTTTGTGCATGCATTTTAGTGTGAGTTCATTGAATGAAAGGGAACACAAAGGAATTAAGACAAAGGGGGAAAACCTGATGTTGAAACTGACAAGATTTTTTTTTAAACTGACAAGCAGCTGTGAAGCCCCGTTTTCAGTATTGTGGCACACTTGGGGATTCTCTTCTGTGCTATCAGCCACTGTGAAAAATGGGAGTTACATGATCTCACAATATGGGGAAACATGTTGAGTGTACAGAATGCACAGGTGTGGGTATGTGTGTGCTTGTGCAAAGACGGCTGCATCTCCACCACACTTTGCACAGGGTTGCAGTTTGTATGGGGGAGGAGTCCTCTGCCAGAAGCCCTGGAGAACTTTTTTAGTCTTGTGCCACTAAACTGAAGGGTGGGGGGATTTTGCCAATCTCCTAGTCCAGCAGCATAATAACACAAATTCCCTGCCCTTCCTTGCAAACTTGTGTAGTTTTCTCTTTGTGATTCTCTAATTTGATCCTGCACACTGATTGTGATCTTGGCTGTTCTTTTAAAGCCTGCCCTGTGCATATTTTCCTCCAAATGGATCGATCCCAAGCGGTTCTTAAGTTCAGTGATTCACAGAAGGTCCACGTGGCTCAGCTGTCATTTTGCTGTTAAGCTTCCAGAGATTGCCAAAATGATCCCGACTTACTCAACTTGTTCACTAAAACATTAAAGGGGAAAATGTTTTCAAAGCTTTAGGTTTCCTGTCCCAGTGTCTCTCTCTTTACATCTCATGTAAAGAGACCCACCACATTGCTGAAGTAGGAATTAGGACTGCCTTACAATGATTTTCCTCTTTTCTCCATAGTCAAGGACAGAGGGTAGCACTCCTTTCTCCATGGTCAAGGACAGAGGGTAGCGCTTGGTGAGAAGGTATCCCTGCAATACCTACCAGAATGTGGAGTGTCACAGAAAGTGATCCTATCGCCAATGTTGTTCAACATCTACATACACCCCCTCGCCCAGTTGGCTCGGAGGTTTGGGCTGGGTTGTCACCAATACACTGATGACACCCAGCTCTATCTGCTGATGGACAGCCCTGGATAATTTGGACAGGGAACTGGAGGTCATGGATGGGTGGTTACAGCAGAGCCAGCTGAAACTTAATCCAATGAAGATGGAGGTCCTGTACCTGAGTCGGGGGGGAGGTAGGTTTGGGAATCAGGCTTCCAGCCTTGGATGGGGTACTGTTAGTGCCAGTGCCGAGGGTAAGTAGTCTAGGGCCCTGTTCATACAAGGGTCTTTCTATGGAGGCTCAGGTCACCATTTTTGCTAGGTCTGCCTTTTACCATCTTCAGCAGATCAGGCAACTGGTACCTTATCTCTCCTTCTGGGACTTGGCTACATTGACCCATGCAATGGTCACTTCCAGGTTAGATTACTGGAATGCTCTATGCAGACTTATAGTTGAATCTGATCTGGAAACTCCAGGAAGTGCAAAAATGTGGTGGCATGCCTGCTGACTGCAACACCTGTGAGGATGTGCATTCAGCTGGTGCTACGCCAATTGCACTGGCTACCAATGCAGTACCAGATCTATTTCAAGGTGTTGATACTAAACTTTAAAGCCCAGTGCAGCCTGGGATCGACATCTCCCCATCAATGTTCCCTCTAAGCTGTGGGGTCTTGTGAGCAAAAATTCTACTTTGCGAGCTACTGGCATTAAAGTTGTGAGCGAGCGATTTGGCTACTGCATAAATTAGCTTGCTCTGGAGCCATCCTTCCTGAGCGAAGACAAAAATGTGTGATCTGGAGGCTAAAAGCACAGGGGGAAATTGGCACAAAAACACTCTCAGAAAACCTGGGGAAACAGCGACCAGAAAGTGAACTGAGCTCTGAAGGAAGAAAATCAATGCAGAATGACAAAGAAAACCTGACAGACATGCACAGTGGAAGTGAGGGAAAACACCCATGCATAATACACCAAAGTCTCAGGTTGCAACCAGCATTTGCAATCAGGAATGTCCCAGTTTGAGTCCCTGATTTCACCACCACACCTTATGAAATGAATACTTGTTTTACTGTGTGAGCATTTGATTGTTAGGTTTGTATGTACAAGAAGGGGAGTGCTGACTTCCTCCTTCATAGATTTAGATATTTATACCCTACTTTCTGCCCCCACATCAGTTTTTAGTGATCAAGTCTGCCCCCTCCCCCGGTATACATTTTTCTGTCTTTTTCCAAACAAGGACTAGGATGGCCAGGTCTCCCACCATAGCAGGGGACCTCCCACCATGGACCCCCTCTTCCCTGCTGCCACTTAACAGTGTAGTGGTGGTGGTGGGGGGGAAATAGATGGCAGGGTGTCATTTGGCATCATGCCAATTCCATGGCATCACTTCTGGCCCAAACCAGAAGTGAAGCCATTGCACTGGCACTGGACTTCGGTTTTTGAGATTCACCCAAAACTCTGTGGTTAAACTATGACATTTTTTTAATTAATCGTAGAGTGTTGCACCAATGTATTGACACCCTTTCAAGTTTGTACCAGAACTGATGTTGTAGCATCAGCATGATGCTGATCAGATAGGTCCCAATTTCCCACAGCCTCCAACTGGATGCCTATGCTGTGCTGGCAACCTTAAGCCAGAAGGATCGATTTCAATTATGAAAACGGCACACTTTCACTCACATAATTTCCCCAGTTCCACTGTACTCCCACTGTTCTGAAGGCAAAAGAATCATATCTGCACGTCTAATGACACCTGTCCAGTGTAACATGCCATTGGATCCAGACCATCACATTTCATGTAAGGCGATATGAGTTCAAATGACTGGTCAACCATGAAGTTCACTGGGCAAGTTACTCTTTCCTAATGGAACCTACGTCAAAGGATTTTTTGTGAATATCCAAAATGGGATAATGCTCATGCATAGTACTCTGGGCTGCTACTATTACAGCAAATGACTTCACTCCCCCATCAGAGTACACTGGCTTGTATCCAAACATGTCATTCCAAAAGGTCATTAAGGTTGTTGTTGTTGTGTTTTGTTTTGTTTTTATAAAAAGACAGGGTGGTGATTTCCAAAGTCCCTCCCTTCCATTGATATCCTGCTCCTGAGGCTCTGCCAGCCCCTTGGATCAAAATTGGGGTCATATCTGCATTTGTCTTTCCCACCGGTGTCCCAGCCTTCTGACTCCATCTTCAAAAAAGCTGTCTACATTTGGTTTCGTTTTCACACCTCAACAGTGCCAGCATACCTTTGCACGTCTGCATATGTTTATTGCCCTTTCGTGGCGTCTCCACTGTCATTGCACCTTTGCATTCCTTTAACCTTTGCATTCCTTTAGACAGGGTGGTGATTTCCAAAGTCCCTCCCTTCCATTGATATCCTGCTCCTGAGGCTCTGCCAGCCCCTTGGATCAAAATTGGGGTCATATCTGCATTTGTCTTTCCCACCGGTGTCCCAGCCTTCTGACTCCATCTTCAAAAAAGCTGTCTACATTTGGTTTCGTTTTCACACCTCAACAGTGCCCGCATACTTTTGCATGTCTGCATATGTTTATTGCCCTTTTGTGGCGGTTCCACTGTCATTGCACCTTTGCATTGCTTTGAAAGAATCTTCTCCAAACAACATTCAAACAAGCATAGAGAAAGACGGCGTCACAGCAGCACGAAACTGATTTAAAAATGCAAATACAGATTCAATCCTAATGCCTCAGTGGGCTGTAGTGGGAAGGGATAATCAGCAGAAATCAGTACCCTGTCTAAAAAAAACCCTCAAGGGCGCTTGAGTCTTTGGAACTGTGTGATTGGAAACAGGCCATTTATTTGTTTGACACCTTACATGCAGTCAAGGCAGAGTTCAACGGTTCACAAGAACATTGATAAGATGGCTGTTCCTTCAAACACTATTTTTTCCCCCAGACAGCTTTCTTTCTCATGCAAATTGTCTTTGCAGCTCACATCAAGGCACACAGCAAAAGTCGTACCTTCTGAGGAAACAGTCAAACGGCAAGCTATTCATTGGCCAGCGTCCCTCTTTTTCTCTCCTGTTGCGATTTCGAAGGTTGAAAGTGCCAATGAGTTACTCCAATAATGGTCATTCATTAAACAATCATTTGGCACCAAGGGAGGGGAGAAAAAAGAAATGACGTTCTCATTAGCACAGCAAGAAGAACATGGCAGTGAAAACTCTTGGACCTTGGCCAGTGCTGACAAAAAAGAAACATTTGCATGACTTCATACATATGATAAAATCCCTCATTGCCTTGAATATAGGCCTGGGTGAGGCGAAGGTTGCTATGGTAACCTGAACTCTTAATTTCTTGACTTGAGTACCTGAAACAACAAAAGTGACATTTTCAAAACTTATTTCATGTGGCATCCCATATTTTTTTTTTAAGGGGAGGGGAGTGAGTTAATAAAAGGGAAAACTGGATAGTGCAATGAGTAAGGATTTTATCTTCTGACATAAATTCAGCAGAAGATTATTACATACCAGCTTTAAGCCAAGTAGCAAAGAGATTGAAGCACTCCACTTAATAGCGCTCCATCTACACCGCAACTTGGTCTCATCTTGCTTCATTCTGAGAGAGCAGGCTCTTTAAGACAGCTGGCTAACGGCTTACGTGTGATTTGATGGGACAGTCTGTGACTGGCAGCCTACCGGAGTTCACTTTAAGATGTTTAAATTAGTGTTTTCCCCCCTCCCTCTCCAGTAATAATACAGCTCAGGGGCACCCAGTGAAGCTCATGGGCAATGCTCCCTCTAAACTGAGCAAAAATTCTACTTTGTGAGCTGCTGGCATTAAAGCTGTGAGCGAGCGATTTGGCTGCTGTATAAATTAGTTTGCTCTGGAGCCATCCTTCCTGAGTTAAGACAAAAATGTGTGAGCCAGAGGCTAAGAAAACTGTGAGCTAGCTCACTCTAACTCAGTTTAGAGGGAACACTGCTCATGGGCAATAAATCCAGAACTGCTGTACCTGGGGGATGGAAGACCACCAGGAGCAACACGAGGGGTAGTTGGAGGCCCTCTGTAGACTAATTGCCCCCCCCTCCAATGCCTGCGGGTCTTTTTTTGACATTATCCAACCTTGTATGTCTAGAGTCGTGTGAACAGAGCCCATCCCTCGCCAAAAAGAACCAAAAGCACAGGCTGGATCCACACACTGTGCAGACAAGAAAATCCATGAGGCAAATGATTATGATAATGCCATATGCAATATCTCCTTGACCACCTAAAAGCCAAATTGGATGGGAGCTGTAGTAAAGAAGGAAATTGGATGAGATCAAGTGAAAAAGCTGGCAGGATTCATCCCAGTGAGATTACATTTGTTAAATATTTGGCCATAATCTCCTCTCCTTCACTCACATAACCTGCAGTTATCTTTGTTTTAGGTAAACCCTTTTCCCCCCTTTTCTCTTTTAGGTCATTCACACCATGAGGGCCATTGACAAAGATGATCCCAAGAATGGACACCACTTTGTTTATAACCTCCCACCTGAACTGTCAGACAACTCAAATTTCACAATCCAGAAAAAAAGAGGTAAGCATGCTATGATGAAATGTTGTATAGCATACTTTATGCCTGTTTATCATTGTTGCCTTCTGTTTGCTGGTAATGTTCATTTTCTCTTCACACATGAGAAAGTACACCTTTGTTTTTAGTTCTGTGCTGTATCTCTTTGAAATATCTGGAATTGTCATTCGGGTTAGGGTTATAGAATAAACAATTTACCAAATCATGGCAGGGCTCGAGTGCAGGGAGGAAAGGAGAGAAACAGGGACGTCATACTGGGATCTGTGGCTGGACCTATAGTCAGGTTGGGATGAGTGGGTTCCTCTTCCCACCTGAAGCACAGTTTCCGCACACCTAACTCTTGTTCCAGAAAATAGGTTCCTAAATTTGTGCCATGTTAATCCTTTTTTCAGGTAAATCACTAGTTTTTAAAAAACTGCCGTTTAGTTAATATTTCTTTCTTTAATTTCTCTCTTCACACATGAGAAAGTACACCTTTGTTTTTAGTTCTGTGCTGTATCTCTTTGAAATATCTGGAATTGTCATTCGGGTTAGGGTTATAGAATAAACAATTTACCAAATCATGGCAGGGCTCGAGTGCAGGGAGGAAAGGAGAGAAACAGGGACGTCGTACTGGGGTCTGTGGCTGGACCTATAGTCAGGTTGGGATGAGTGGGTTCCTCTTCCCACCTGAAGCACAGTTTCAGCACACCTAACTCCTGTTCCAGAAAATAGGTTCCTAATTTGTGCCATGTTAATCCTTTTTTTCAGGTAAATTACTAGTTTTTAAAAACTGCCATTTAGTTAATATTTCTTTCTTTAATTTCTTCATTTACAGCCCACATTTCTCCCAGAGATTCAAGGCAGATGACTGTAAACTTTGCAAGGTTCTTGAAGGAATAAGGAATGGGGGGAAAAAAACAGTGGTGCCATGGGAATAAATTTCATTCACTCTACGTGCCCCCAACGTGTTTTGCTCAGCACTTCTTCAGGGAGGTCTGCACCATTTTAAAGTGTCAGTGTTCTTCCCACTAAAATGGTGCAACCCACCACTGTGGAAGCACTGAGCAAAACATGTTGGGGCACACAGAGTGAATAAAATTGATTCCCATGGCACCACTGTTTTGTTTCTTGATTCCTTAGCTTCACTGGTGCAGTTCTTCTTCTTCTGGGGGGAAAAAAACAGTGGTGCCATGGGAATAAATTTCATTCACTCTACGTGCCCCCAACGTGTTTTGCTCAGCACTTCTTCAGGGAGGTCTGCACCATTTTAAAGTGTCAGTGTTCTTCCCACTAAAATGGTGCCACCCACCCCTCTGGAAGCACTGAGCGAAACATGTTGGGGCACAAAGAGTGAATAAAATTGATTCCCATGGCACCACTGTTTTGTTTCTTGATTCCTTAGCTTCACTGGTGCAGTTCCTCCTCCTCCTCCTCCTCCTCCTTCTACTTCTTCTTCTTTAATTTAAAGAAACAATTGCCAATTCCTTTAGCCTGAAGGCTGAAACCTCCCCACCTAAAGTGTTCATGGTCTGGAATTCCCCCGGATGTGATATCACCATCAGCCCTCTCTGGAAAAGTTGAACCCCCACCTAGTGAGAAGGGCTGGCTACAGCCTTGCTTGGGGGTAGGGTTGCCAGCCTCCAGCGGGCACCTCAGGATCCCCCAGTATTACAGTTCATCTTTAGACTACAGAGATTAGTTACTCTGGAGAACATGGATGCCTTGGAGGGTGTGCTCTATGGCACTGCCCTGCCCTACCTTCAGCAGTGATGGTAGGAAGATTCAATGGGATGCCATATTCAGATAGATTCTGTAATTGTGGCAACAACAACAAAACATTGATTCTGTGGATCATATTTTCTGACTGCCCCAGTTTTTCAGATCGAAGAGCTGAACTGATCTCCCCATTATTTAATCAGGACTTTCTCTCTTCAGAAGCAAAATCATCCTGGTTACTCAGAGATAAACAAACTACTCTCTGTGTGGTGAAATTTCTGGCAGCTTTTGCTATCTTTTCTAGTAGTAACTTTTAGGCTCTCTTTTTGTGGGATGAGGGTTTGCTCTTTATGACTCTGCTTGTGAAAGCAGTAAGAAGTAAGTAAGTAAGTAAGTGTGGCCCTGTGCCCCACTGAGGTCCCTGTCCTCCCCAGGCTACACCCCCAAATCTTGAGGAGTTCCCCAACCTGGATGCCCCAACAGTGGCTGGGGGTGGGGGCAGTGGCAGCCCTATTTTGGAGGGTCAGTAGGGCCTAGCCTAAGCTGCATACCAATAACCATATCACTTATGGATAGAAATAGGGGGGGAAAATTATTTCATGATTCATGAAATTCTCTGTGTAGGATGTGATTGGGGACTCTGTGCCACAGTTCTGAACCATTCTGGAGAAATTATGCTCGAGCCCTGAGCCCTGAGCTATAGTACCATTGATAAGTGGCCTGTCTAACTTTCCAGGAGAGAGATAATTTTACACTAGTCATTTTGAGGTATCATGATCTCCATTTTAAAATATTAATTTCTTGTAAATATAGGGATGTTGACTTCATGTTTTAGCAACTTGGAACTTCCAACCAAAGGATCCAGGAATGTCCAGCTAGAAGAATTGTGTCAGAAGCTAGCTTGGGGGGGGGGGATCCTTTGCCAGAAAATTACCATCGAGCATACAATAAAAAGGATAAGGATCAGCAAAGTCTGAAGGAGAACTAAGTTTAGCATTGCTGTCGAGAAGGGAGAGAGCATACCATCATCAGAATTATCATTTCGTTCACACTGCTGGGGGGGAAAGGAAGGCGACAAATCTGGATTTCTTTTACTGTCACTGAGCAATGACTTTTACTCCTACTCTCATTTCCTGGCATATAAATATACTTGAAGGTCAGGTGGTAAATGAACAGGAACAGTAAACATATGCAATGACTTTAAAGAATAATTTTTCCCGGATGCGTGTATTGTCACATGAAGGACTGCTCTCTACTGGGTTGATAACCATAGATTGTGGTATTTAAATCTCTGAAACTGTGCCTTTCCATGGATTTTTTTTTTACTTTGTATCTTTTTTTAAAAAAAGTTTATTTGTATTGATCTCTTACATTTCATATTCATTCATAATCCTTTTCATCAAGTTTACATAACCAAACATCAAATACATCAATTTCTCCCTCTATTATTCCCTTCCCTCCTTTGTATCTATGCAGATCTTCAGCAGGCCTACCTCAGAATTGTCATTTCAGATTTTGATAAGGGATTAAAGAGATGGGGGGGGGCTACTTAAACAGGTTTGACCATTTCTGTTGCTGGTATTTGTGGTTCATTTGTTTCTTTTTTTATCATTGTTTCACCATTGACACATTGTTTTATACCATTGATACATAACTGACTCCAATTCTGGCTTGGGATCTTCATGGAGAATGGGGGGGGAGTTGTGCCTGGAAAGGGTGGGGTTAGGAAGATGGCTCAGCAGGCATGTGATGCCATAGTATCCACCCCCTGAAGCAGTGATTTCCTCCAGGGGAACATTTCCTCTGTAATCTGGTGATCAGTTAGGGTTGCCGAAATATCTCCTTACCGGGGGACTCCCGCACTGCAGCTGGAGCATGCGCACACGAAGCTCGCGCACGCCGCACGAACGTCACCTGGAAGTGACATGATGACGCCGGGCACGCTGGGGGCAGGGCCACAACCATCTGAGGGAAAACCGTAGAGTTTTCCCTCGGATGACCGTGGGCCCCGCCCCCAGCGTGCCCGGAGTAGTTGCGTCACTTCCGGGTGACGCACACGTCAGGGTGGGGTTCCCCCCGGGGCCCGATCCGCCACCAGCGGGGAATGGGCCTCTGGGGCGGGGGTTTCCATGCCCCCTGGGGGGACTTGGGAAGCCTCTGATCACTTCAGGAAGAACACCAGGCTCTACTTGGAGGTTAGTAAACTTAAACTGGTAAAAAGACTGGTGTGCACTTTAAAGATAGAATTCTATCACATTTCATTAGTACGACCAGAAGGGAAATAAAGATGACTAGAGTTTCATTCTGAGCAAGGAGAGTCCGTGTAAAAAACAGTGTGTTCAAAAATCTGGATGTTATCACTAAATGCATTCTATTTACTCATCCACCACCTGCATTTATTTGGCGGTCAGTTCCAGTTAGGTTTGCCAGCCAAAAGTGGCAACTGGCAGGACAGACTTTACTAGTGGGAGGCTCTCTGGCAAATGTCATGATTTGTGTGACCCAAAAGTGATGATACTGAGAAGGGTGATGATCTAACATTTGCCCAGAATTCGAGGGTTAAATCATTAGAGTTTGAGGGACATGCTAGAGCACTGCTCCTCCATGCACATCACCTAGCGATTTCCCCCCTGCTGTTTTCTGAGAGCCAGCTTGGTGTAGTGGTTAAGAGCATGGATTCTAATCTGGGAGAGCCGGGTTTGAGTCCCCACCAGTGTTCCCTCTAAGCTGAGTTAGTGTGAGCTAGCTCACAGTTTTTTAGCCTCCGGCTCACACATTTTTGCCTTAGCTCAGGAAGGAGGGCTCCAGAGCAAACTAATTTATGCAGCAACCAAATGGCTCGCTCACAACTTTGATGTCAGTAGCTCACAAAGGAGAATTTTTGCTCACAAGACTCCACGGCTTAGAGAGAACATTGGTCCCCACTCCTCCACATGTGGCTGCTGGTGTGATCTTGGGTCAGTCACAAGTTCTTTCAGAGCTGTTCTCTCAAGGGCAGTCCTCGAAAGAGCTCTCTCAGCCTCACTTACCTCACAGGGTGTCTGTTGTGGCGAGGGGAAGGGAAAGCAGATTGTAAGTCACTTTAAGACTCCTTTGGGTAGTGAAGGGCAGGGTATAAATCCAACCTCCTCCTCCTCTTCTTCTTATTCTTCTTCTGCCACTAATCTGGGAGTCCTGGCAACCCTAATTCCGATCCTTGGAAGTCAGCTCCAATCAATGAATATTCACACTGCTTACATCCAAGTAAATGCATCTAGAAACAACATCACAGCATTACCAAGTTCCTAAGCATGTTTACATTTCATCAAGAGTTGCAATGATCAGTCCACGCCACTCATTAACCTTCTCCCTCCAACCTGTTACCCTTTCAAGACTTCCTCCTCTCCCTGTCTCTGAAGTCAGTAGCAGAATGGCAGACAGACTTAGACCTCTCTAATTGTTTGCATCCTCAAACAAATATGTGCAATGCTATTTTTGTGTGACTAATTGCAATGCATTAGTGAAGTAACCTTTTCCCTTTGAGAGCAATGCCAAAGTCTGCTTTTTTAAAAAAAATCATCATAATGTATCTAATAGATTTGCTCCACACATACCTTCAACACTGCATCTACCATCAGACCAGTGTCCTGCTTCCTGGGTTACAGTTTCAAGTAGTTTGTAATTAATGCTGAATGAAGCTCATCTTATTTTGTTCCTCTGGGGGGAAAAAAGAAATATAAAAAATGCAAAGAGTATAAAGAGCCATCATTATCCAGTGGCTGGTTCATACATGCCTGTGGATCACTAAATTGCTTATCACTCGAATGCTCAGCAAAAGACATGCTTCTGAAATATGACTCATTTAAATTTATCCCTGGATTCTGGAGTTCCAAACTGCTCATACTTGTTTCCAAAGCAGAACAGAGGCATTACAAGTTATGTGTTGTTTCTCTTAAAACAAAAACATGATGCTGTACAGAGAATTCATGTGCAGCATTCACTTCTTGATGGCAGTCCCAGCAAGGGTCTTTCAAAGCAAGTAAGAAGCACAGGTGGTTTGCCTTGACCTTCCTTTGCAGAGTCTTCCTTGGTTGTACTCCACCCAAATGCTAACTCTGCTTTGCTTCCAAGATTAGATGATATTGGGGTGTACTATGTCTCCGACTCGTTGTTGTTCAGTCGCACAGTCGAGTCCGACTCTTTGCGACCCCATGGACAAGATCTCACCAGGCCCTCCTGTTTTCCGCCATCCTCTGAAGTTTGCTCAATTTCGTGTCCGTTGCATCTATGATACTGACAGACCATCTCATCCTTTGCCATCCCCGTCTTCTTTGACCTTCAGTCTTTCCCAGCATCAGGGTCTTCTCCAGTGAGTGTTCCCTTCTCATTTGGTGGCCAAAGTATTTGAGCTTCAGTTTCATTATCTGGCCTTCCAGGGAACAGTCAGGGTTGATTCCTTTTAGGATTGAATGCATCCCCCTCTTTTCTCTCCAGAGTGGCTTGCAACATCATTTTCTCCCTCTTCTTTTCGCAACAACCACCCTTGCAAAGCAGTCAGGCTAAGAGTGACTGGGCCTCTAAGGTCACACAGTGTTTCCAGGGCAGAGGGAGAATTCAGATCTGAGCCTCCAGATCCTAGTCCAACACTCTGATCAACAGCCTGGCTCTTTTTGGCAGACTGGATCTATAGAGTAAGATAAATAAAGGAACTCAGGAACCCCAGCAACTAAAACAAGCAGAATGAAGAAACTCATAATGGCAGGTACAACTAAGAGGATCCCTAGGAGACATCACCCATCTAGATGGACTAGGGTTAAAATGGACCAGGTTAAAATATATAGCATATATGTTTTCATTTCATTCACTGGGGAACCTCAATGGGTTGGATCCATCCAGCTATTCTGCTGTTGAAAAAAAAGAAGGAACAGTCCCCTTTAGCCACCAAAAAGGGTATGCTGTGGATCATGAGACATACATGGGCAAAAACCATAGGGGTTGGGGGCTATATTAAAGAGGGGAAATGGGCAAGAGTGAGTGAAAAAGCTGGCAGGATCCAACCCCAATATCTACAATAGAAGTACTTGCAGGAGAGGGGTGGAAACTCTGAATATTCTAATTGGTAAGTTTTCTTCTGAATACTTTCATATTTGCATGGTCAGCATACCTCCTGCTCTAGTAGTCTGCTTTATGCTGAAACAACACCTGACTGTTACTGAATAATATGCTCCATTTGCTGTTCTGGATCAGTCTGTCTTTCCGTCATCATTTGACAGGTTCCTTCTGGGTCTTTGACAGGCTGTCCTTGCTCGGATACATAACTTTGAAAATTAACAGATGTTACTGCTGGCCAAAAGGCCTTCCTTTGCTCTCTCTCCCCAGCTTCAGAGCATAAATTACATTACCAAGGATGTCATTAAACCAATCTATACTTTTTTATTGCCTGTAGAGGGTATGTCCAGAATGGTTGCAGGTATGCTGTGTGGAGGATTTTGAACTTATCTCACCTAGCTGCATTGTCCCCCAAATCCCTAGTTTGTTTTGTCGCATGCACAAAGCAAAATTATAAACCTTTATTCTATTCTGTTTTCTTGTATCAGATTATTCCTGTAAAATATGCACATTTATCAACATTATTCATATAAGTCAGCCAGTGTGTTATAGTGGTTACTTGATGTATTAAGACCAGAAAGAGCCAGAAAAGTCACTAGGTGACTTTGGGACAGTCATGTTCTCTTGCAGCCAAGTCTATAACTCACAGGATTGTTGTGACAACCCATTGGAAAAGAGACGGGCTGTGTGTGCCACTCTGAAGAGGTAGGATAAAAATGTGATAGACTGATTATACATGATATCAGAGAAGTGTTTAAATCATATAGTTTTGGGCAGGGCTATTTTTGGGCAGGAACGCACAGGAACGGAGTTCCGGCTGGCTCCCAAGTTGGCTACGACCAGGAGGAACTCATTAGCATAATAGGCCACACCCAACAGCAGGAACTCATTAGGATTGGCTACATTAGGGGTGTGTGGCCTAACATGCAAAGGAGTTCCTGCTACAAAAAAAGCCCTGGGTTTTGACAACAAACAAGGTAAACAGAATAACAAGCAAAAGGTGGGTGTGGCTGGATGAGCACACTCCTGGTAACATGGGGGTGCGGCCTGATGTGGTAATGAGCTGTGCTTTCAGGGGTGTGGACTAATATGCTAATGAGTTTCTGCTGGGCTTTTTCTACAAAAAGAGCCCTGGTTGGGCAAATGCTAGAGCATTGCCTCTGCATGATAACATCACTTGTGGGTCATGCTGGAAGTGGTGCCATGGCATCGCCGTGATGCTGAAAAGGTAAGCTCCTGCTCTCCACAATTTCCTGCAGTTTGCCAGTTAAGGGCTGTAAACCCTAGTTGTTTCACAAAACATCAGCAGGTTCTACAAAATGCTAGGAGACTAGGAGGCACCAAGGAGAGTCAGTCTGGTATAGTGGACTCTAATCTGGAGAATCAGGTTTGATTCCCCACTCCTCCACATGCAGCTGCTGGGTGACCTTGGGCAAGCCACAGTTCTCTCATAGCCATTCTCCCAGAGCTCTCTCAGCTCCACCTGCCTCATAGGGTGTCTGTTGTGGGGAAAGGAAGGGAAGGAGATTGTAAGCCATTCTGAGAGTCTGAGTGAAGGGTGAGGTATAAATCCAATCTGTTCTTCATATATTGGGAGGCTGCTGGTTTCAAATGGGTGTTCCTTGTAATTTCTTCTGAATTCCCACTAGGAAATATACTGGTGAGCAACATGGCACCCATGGGCACCACGCCGGGCATCACTGCATTATATTTATATTATACATAAAAGTGGCATATATTGGATATATAAATACCATATTGCATGCCTGGGAGGTGAACTGGGAAGTCAGCAGTGGTAGGGATGCCAGGCATGGAATGGCAGAAAATTCAACAGAGGTGACGGTGAGGGAGAGCCTCGCCATGGTCCCTGAGCCCTCTAACTCTGGAGTAATGGTCACACAAAGCTGTCATCGGGCCTGACCCCTCTTGCATGGCCACAAGTCTCCTCTCCTGCCCTCCCACCAGTGTCCAGGGACATTCTCAGCCCCCGCCACTTCGCGTGGACAGAGAGACGGGGTGGCTCAGAACCCCTAGCATCCAGATCACAGCAGGCGAGTGAAGCCTCTATATACTTACTAAATCATTTAAGGTCGATGTTCACCTTCTCAAACAGCCTTCTGGCCAGTCATCCAGAGCATATATGTATAGAAGATGTCTTTGTGGTAGA
Source organism: Gekko japonicus (assembly GCF_001447785.1). Taxonomy (NCBI): domain Eukaryota; kingdom Metazoa; phylum Chordata; class Lepidosauria; order Squamata; family Gekkonidae; genus Gekko; species Gekko japonicus. The sequence continues at coordinate 78,838 of NW_015162535.1, read as the reverse complement.
AAGTGCTATCAAGTTGCAGCCGACTCCTGCAACAATCAGAATCAATGACTTGCTTCTTTAGAAGGAACGTTTATTGATCAGTATTGACAGAATGTCACTACTTCAGGATCAGTGTTAAGACTAAAGTAAAAAGCATGGGGTAGACAGATATACAGGGTTCAAAGGAGGGCACAGGGCAGCAGAGAGCCAATCAAGGTAGGAAGCGGGGCCCACCAGAAGCTAAGGGCACCTCGTTCCCAGAGGATGATGTTACAGCTAGGAACCAAGGTCATACAAATGAGCCATACAGATAAGGAAGCATCAGCCAGACAGCAAGAAAGTGAAAGTTACATTCCAAGGAATCCCTTCCCCCTCCACACCAGCTTTTATGGCAGCGAGCTGACACTTATGGTGACCCCATAGAGTTTTCAAGGCAAGAGATGAACATAGGTGGTTTGCCATTGCCTGCCTCTCTGTATAGGGTTGCCAAGTGGTCTTACCTTGCCCGGCGGGGGAGACTCGCTGGGCTCTGGGAGCTCCTCGTTGGCGTGTGCGTGCACGAAGCGCACGTGCGCCACCAGCATATCACAGGAAGTGACGTGCTACATTGCTCACATTGGGGGCGTGGCCCAGATCGTTGGGGGGGAAACATATGGTCCCCCCCGATGATCTGGGCCACGCCCTCAACATGAGCAACGTGGCTGTGTCACCTCCGTTGATGCAGCTTCGGGGGGCGGAGTTTCCCCCGCGGGCCCCGGTCACACCCCGCCCCCCAGGCCTACTTGGCAGCCCTATTTCTGTAGCAACTGTGAACTTTCTTGGTGGTCTCCCATCCAAGAATTAATCAGGGCCAACCTTGTTTAGCCTACCAGATCTGATGAGATCAGGATACCTTGGACCACCCAGGCCAGGGCTGAAAGACATCTTTCTTTTACGGAAGCATATTCTCTAGAAATATTGGTCCTACGGTTCATCTTTTGCAACTTCAGTTTCTTATGCAGAACATTTCTGCAAAGTAGACTTAAAGTGAACACACATGAAATGGAGTATAGCGAGAGAAAAAATGCAATTTCCCCTACTTCAAAAATGATATTGTAGCGCTATAAATGGGTATTAGAAAGAGCAACCCAAATGATCATGAGTTGGGAGCACCTTCTCTATCAGACAAATTTCAGAGGTTTGTCTGCTGCAGCCAAAAGAACAAAATCCCGTATCTCCTCAAAGTATATTGTGGCATCAGCTTTTGTGACCCAAAACAACAGAAGGAGCTTTTCTCCCTATCTGTCCCATTGTACCAAATGTTGTCTTCTAGTTGTTGTCTTCTAGATGTTTAAACATGGCATATACTACCGTACAGACCATTTTTCTATAGTGGCTCTCACCTAGTGGACATGCCTCCCTGAGCCGGTGGGAGGGGGACATTTAAGAAGTTTTTAGGAGGTGCTGTAAAGCGAGGGCTTTTAATGGGGAATAAGCGGCCAGCACTTTTTAAAGGGGGGAATTAATGTATTTTGTATGTTTTTCATCTTGGAATTGTAAGCTGCCTTACAACAGAAATGCAGGCTATATTAATAAATAATATTCCATTACTTCATGCATCTGATAGAGTCTCTGAATTGTAATCAATCATGAGTTAATTGACTATAAATGGGGGGAGATAATGCAGGAAATGCAGGAAGTGGTGATTCCAACTATAAGAGGATTCAACTGAAAATAGAAAGATTTAACTGCCACCATCAGCCCTGGGTCCTCTGACAGATGCGGATAAGAAATAGTTTGCAACTGTTCTCTTAAAATATGTCCAGTCTTATCAAAACCTAATTTCAACTGATAGAAATCTTTCCATTATATGTGAGGGGAAAAATGAAGGGCAGTCAAGAAAATCTAGGCAGTAGATCTGCACACCTAATGGCCCAAGTGCCTAAGGATTATTTCTCACTCTTGCTGTTTCACTTGAAAAATCCTTGTTTCCATTTCAGTTCTCCTTCAAGGGAACTGACCCCTTGATTCATTAGTTTAGTCCCATTTTCTGTTTCCCCACAACTTTCCCCCTCCCCTATAAAACAGATACATTTTTCAATATCATCTATGCATCAATATATCAAATACATATGCTAGTGGGGATCCAAGAGGCTCTGAGCGGGGGGTGGGATTTAGCTTTCCCACACCTACCTACTGATCTGCTTGCCTACTGGCCCATCCCCCTGCTTACTTGCCCATGACCCTGCCTGCCTCCCTCTCCATCACTCTGCCTGTCCAGCTGCATATCCCCCACCTCTATACTATGCACACACCTGTCTGGCTCACACTGCAGCACTGGTGGCAGCAGAAGATCCAGCAGTGGAGAGAGGGGTGGATGCTTCTGCTCCTCTTTGCCTGCTCTCCAGTCTGTCTTCTGTACTGCCTCTTCAGCAGTGGGGGAAGAAGGTTGGGTGGTAGATGGGGGATGTTGAAAGGTGTCAGTGGCAAAAGCACCCATCTCTCTTCACCCACCTGTTTCTAGTGACCATCTCTGTGTGGAGGGAGGTGGCTTACACTTCATCTGCCTCCAGTTCCGTAGTATCAGTGGCAGGTGGTGGACTAGGAGGTTCCCTCTTCTCTTCCTCCTCCTTCCCACAATTATATCCAGGTGACCAGTGTCTTTGCAGGTGCACATAGCTGTTCTCTGCCTGGGCAATTTTTGTTTAAAAAACCCCCCAAAAACACACCTTTAAAGTTTAGGATTTTTTTGCAGATTGGAGGAGGAAGTCCCCAAAGTTTGGAGGGGAAAAAACCCTCCCTTCTCTCATCATAGCCCCAATCCTGAGATGTAAGTATCTGCAGATAGAGAATCAGATATGTTGAGAATCAGATATGTTGATTACCATATAAATAATGAATTTTGTATTTATAAATGCCATCAAAGTTGCACATTGAAACTGCAGAATGTGCATACACAACAACTTTGCAAACAGCAAAAAAAAGAGAGAGAGATGCAAAATCAATGAAAAAGCTACAAAATAGGAAACAGTGTAAACTGTTTAGGATGGCACTGTACTAATCTACTTCAGGGGTAGGGGTAGAGCCAATTTAATTGGATTTCCCACCCAATCATTAGGTTTCTCCTGGTGCAATGGTGATCATGTTAGAAAGACCCAAGTGAACATCCCATCACTATGGCTGTGATATTCACATACAGCTGCAGGCTATACTATCATCACAGAGAAATGAATCCTGTGTTATGTGTGTTTATATGTGTGTCCGAAAGGATCAATTGTCAATGCAGCAAAATGTAATGCATACCAACTAATAGTTGTATATTTTGTTTGGGTACACATACAAATATACATTACCTAACCATTTGCTTTAGTTCTGATTCGTTGCCCCTGTGGTTTACCAGTTAGAATATGAATTAATTATCCTGTGTTCTGCCTAACTATATTTTCTCCTTTTTTTGCTAATCATTGAGATCTACTAGATGATTATTAGATCTACTGATAGTCCTGCAAACAGATTACATGTAAATAGCTCCCTCTAAGCTGTGGAGTCTTGTGAGCAAAAATTCTACTTTGTGAGCTACTGGCATTAAAGTTGTGAGTGAGCAATTTGGCTTTTGCATGTGTGAGCCGAAGGCTAAAAAACTGTGAGGTAGCTTAGACTGACTCAGGTTAGAGGGAACACTGCTAGGTGCACCCTGGCAACCAATGGGGGGTGGGGGGCAATGCTCCCTTTAAGCTGTGGAGTCTTGTGGGCAAAAATTCAACTTTGTGAGCTACCGGCAGTAAAGTTGTGAGTGAGCGATTTAGCTACTGCATCAGTTAGTTTAGTCTGGGGCCCTCCTTATTGAGCGGAGACAAAAATGTGTGAGCCGGAGGCTAAAAAATGGTGAGCTAGCTCACACTGACTCAGCTTAGAGGGAACATTGGACTGGGGGGATTTACTGCACCCAAAGAGAATCCCAGGCTTTTATTGCCAGTGATATCATTTCCAGTGCTCACCAGAAGTGATGTCATCGTGTCAACAGTGACACAGGGACACTCTGGTATTGGGACATGGTAGAAGTAATTTTTACCATAGAGTTTTTGCCCCAATGTCAGAGCATCCCCATGTCACTGACAATGTGATGATGTCACTTCTAGTGCATGCCAGAAGTGACATTTCCATGTTGCCAGCAATCCAGGCTTAGTTCTTCTTTTGCTTCCAGTAAGCCCGTTGCTGGCCAGCTGATTGGCACTGGGAATAGGGGTTCCGGAGAAAGGGATCCCCCCACCTCCAGTGGGGGTTTGGCAATGCTGCAGGTAAAGGACTGTAAAACTAGCCGCGAATAGGGGTTCCGGAGAAAGGGGGGGGGTTGGCAACGCTGCAGGTAAAGGACTGTAAAACTAGCCAAGGCTCTTCTACTAGAACTATTACCCAGTCTGAGTAATGTGTCACTGCATTTAAATGCTGCTACTATCACTTGCACATAATAAAATTATTTCTACATAGTGAAACCCTCTGACAAGCAATAGAATCACTTGCTGGTGGGTTTCTTTTTCTATAAAGGTTGTGTGCTTGAGGCCCTGATGATAGAATTGGCAGGGTAGCTAGGTATTACTTACAGTGGACTTTGGAAGATTTCATCCAATGGAGAAATCAAATGAATGGTGAATCAGATCAAAGTGAGAGCTCAAAGAAGACTCAATTGAGATTCTTCCCAACTGCTTCACATAATACTCTTCCAGCTTGAGCATACTCTGTAGTGTTCTGCACAGTCACCCCTCTTCCCCAGGGAAGTCAGACTTTGCCTTTATGGTTCCTTCAGCAATTCCTCAAATGTCTTACTGCACAAAAGAGAATGTGCATGCACAGAATATTCACATGTAGAAATTCATATATTTGAATTTCCGAGAATCTTGTTTAGCATTAAACACATTTTTAGGATTGTGGTCGTAAAAGTAGGTTTCACAGTGTGCCTGTGCATGCAGTACCTACTGAAACTGTCAAGTAATACTGCTTAACATTTATGTATCTCTGTACATATATTCTGATAGTACTTAACATTTACCGTATGTATCTCTGTACATATATTCTGATAGTAATCCCTGTAAGGGATGATTTTGAATTTGACATCCCTGCTGTTTCAATCAAAAACATATCAATGTTTATTTTGTCATTTTCCTTCTGCAAATCAAACCTCTGATTCCATTTCCTCACAACGTATTTTCCCATAAAACATACATATTTTGCAGTGTTATTGTCTGTAAATACATCAGCATTATATCCATTTAAATTAGGTTCTTTGTTTTAGATATAAATACCCTTTGGTTGTATATAAAGACTACACATTGCATACACAATACAAACAAATCTAAAAAATTAAGAGTAAAAAGTATTTGCACAGTTTGAGATATCTGTTTGCACCATCTACCCTCTTCTACATTTAGATGCACAAGTGCATTGATAAAATGCAAAACGAAAAAAAATCCTTAATCGGTGATATTTTCTTTATGTGTTTGTATACTTGTATCTTTTGATAAACACCACACCAAAAGTATTTTGATGGGATTGTGCAAATGGGAGTTTGAAGCAATGTTCCCTTTAAGCTCCACAGTGTTGTGAGCAGAAATTCTACTTCATGAGCAAAAAAAGCTGGTAGCATAAAAGTTGTGAGCGAATATATACTTGACTATTGTGTAAATTAGTTTTTTTAGAAGATTAATTCCATAACCTTATAAAAATTTCAGAATAAATTATTTTAAATTATATTTAACTATATTTTAAGAATAATTTAAACAGTATAACAAAAACCAGAATCAAATAAAATAATAATAAAAAAGGGAAAAAAAGAAAATGGAATCAAATAAAATTTCACCCACCCCTTTCACTATATTGGTAGACCTGTCCAGTGTTCCCTGTAAGCTGAGTTAGTGTGAGCTAGCTCACAGTTTTTTAGCCTCCGGCTCACACATTTTTGTCTTAGCTCAGGAAGGATAGCTCCAGAGCAAAGTAGAATTTTTGCTCACAAGACTCCACAGCTTAGAGGGAGCATTGTCCTCCAGAGAAGAGCTCTACCCATCCCTTTCCACTATATTGGTAGACCTGGCCTTGGACCGTTGCCTACTGCTGAGCCTTACAAAACATGCCAGCACTTGGCGGCGGGGGGGGGGACTCTTGCAGTCTGCTTTGTCGATTTTTTCTAGTGAAATATGACAACCAGCATCACAGGTCAAGAATAACAGGAAGAACAATCACTGCCAGAACCCTGCCTAACCTAACAAAAATGAAGTTGTTTAAAAGTTATCAACAACTTATTTATTCAAATATTTATATCCCACTTTTCCCTGTGTCTCAAGGCAGCTTACACATTATACTAAAAAGCATAATAGGGGTGTGCAAAAAAATTTTTTTCCCCCCAACTCCATTGTAGCTTATGGGAACCATTATAGTCAATAGGCCTCATAGGCTATAATGGAGAATCAATTTGGGGGTATCTGGGGCTTGGGGGGGGAGTTTTTTTAAGGTATAGGCACCAAATTTGCAGCATAGCTGATGGTGCCTCTCTTCAAAAACCCTCCAAATTTCAAAAACATTGGATCAGGGGATCCGATTCTATGGGTCCCAGAAGGAGGTGCCCCCATCCTCCATTGTTTCCAGTGGAGGGGGAGAAATTATTCTGAGCAGAAGCTCACAACTCCTGAGCTGCCTGTTAAAATGTTGTGCAGCAGCAGCCCCTAGCTTAGAGGAAACTGTGGTTTGACTATTCTTTTGCACTTACAGAGTTTTACCAAAGGGCAGGGGTTAGGGTTACCAGCTCTGGGTTGGGAACTACCTGGAGATTTTGGGGTTGGAGCTGGGGCAGGGAGGGGTTCGTGGAGGAGCGGTACCTCAACAAGGTGTAATGCCATAGAGTACACCCTCCAAAGCAGCTGTGTTCTCAAAGGGAACTGATCTTAATTGTCTGGAGATCAACTGTAATAGCTGGAGATCTCCAGGTACCATGTGGAGGCTGGCAACCTAGCAGGGGTATATGCATACAACAGTGAAACACTACATCAAGAATGGGGGATTGTAGTGTTTTTTGCAGTGTTTTATCCAGGGGTCATTTCGTAGGAAAAGAGGTGCAGGAGCTCATTAGCATAACTCATCAGCATAACTTATTTGCATATGCCACACCCCCTGAAATCACCAGAAGTGTATCAGAAGGGAACACCCACCACTCAGGCTCCACTGGACTGCTTTGGATTGCTAGCTATGGGAGGGGGGGACGTGCAGGTCTGTCCTCGCAGAGGAGGGAGAGCTTGTACCTCAATAAAACTTGGTCTTAAAGGTGCCACTGGACTGTTTTGGGCCGGGGGAGCTCTGCAGCTTACCTGGCTGCTTCTTGCTCGGACTGAGGGCTGCTGGGAGCAGGGGGTGGGGCTTGTTGCATGCGCCCGCCCCTGGGCTCTTAAATGCTGGAGCTCCACTCCTGTGCGCTCCTGCAGGAAATGACCCCTGGTTTTATCTATGTGCATCTGTAGATTGGCAGTGTGAAAGGTTAAAACAATAAACATGAGATATAGGAACTGAAAATTGCAGCATGGTTATACATGCTCCAGTCTCAGAATTAATATTAGATTCAGGTGGGTAGCCATGTTCTGAAGCAGCAGAACAAAGCTTATGTCCAGTGGCACCCTTAAGACCAACAAAGTTTTATTCACAGTATCAGCTTTTGTGTGCAAGCATATTTCTTCAGATACAGTGAAACAGAATTTCCTCAACCATTGCATATAGGAGGAGAGTGGGTGTGTGTGTGTGTGGGGGGGGTTAGCCCTTCCTGCAACTTACATCCTCCCCTCCCGTTCTATAACTAAGGGGTGAGGGAATTCTGTTTCATAGTATCTGAAGAAGTATGCTTGCACACAAAAGCATATACCTTGGGGGGAAAACTGTTGGTCTTAGAGGTGCCACTTGACTCAATAATTAATATTAGTAATTCTCCAGAATAAACCAGGAATACAGAGCACATCATCATTCTTTACTTTCCCCACAAAAGCAAAATGGCAGCTACTATCTTATACAGGGGAATGTAAAGAACTGCACTCAGAGATACAATCAAGGGCACAGTTCATATGTTCTGATGACCCGAGCAGTTAAGAATTAAGCCTGTTCCTGTCTGCATAGCCTCATACCATTCTACTCCCTAGTCTCACTAGGGTGTAACAGATTTGGGAGAACTAGGTAGAAAGTTGGAAGAGACAGATATCTACTTTGACAACCTTCCTAAAGGAAGAACGTTCCCTCCAGCTTCTGAGGAGTTAGCAAACCGAGCGATCAAAACAGCAGAATTGCTTCTAGGCAAGAAGTGACCGTATAAGATGTGTTTGATTACTACTGTCTCGGACTAAAGGTCAGAGAAAAGTTCCAGAATGCTTAAGAGACAATTATCTAAAGTTCAGACTTTTTCAGAAGGAAGAGAACTGGAAATTATGCAGACAATTATCTAAAGTTCATTTTTTTTAAAAAGGGGGGGCTTGAAAGAGGGGGGAGAGATAGGTTCTTCACCTTGGCATTCGACTCTTTTCTGTGCATTCAAATAAACAGTTTTAAATATTGGCAAGATTCTACTTTGTATTTCAATATTGGGAGAGGAGAGGGGAAGATTCGCACAAAAAGTTCAAAGGCCCTTTCTCTGATACATTCAATATTAATCATGAATAATGAAGTATGCTTTAAAAGCCTGGAAATCTCCCAGAATTGCAACTGATCTCCATGAAGATAAATTCAGGTGGGGAGCCAGTGTTGTTCTGAAGCAACAGAACAAAGTTTGTGTCCTGTGGCATCTTTAAGACCAACAAATTTGGGGTATAAGCTTTCATGTGCCTGCATACATCAGATACATTGAGACAGGACTTCCTCAGCCATTGCATATAGGTAGAGAGAAGGTAGAGGTTAGTTGCCAGGAAGGGCTAATTAGAGTCAAGTAACTGGGCGATAAGTATAGCTAAGACTGGATTAAAGCAGTTGGTAAGACCTGTGGATAGCAGCAAATTCACATACAGATAATAAAAGAGTTAACAAAAGATGTGAGAGTTAAGTTTTACTATAAGCAAGAACTTCGTGACTTAGCATTTGTACTGAGATAAGAACCTGGTATCTCTGTTAAGCCCTGGGGGTTCCATTGTCACACTCAGGTGTTGTAATAACTTGTAGGGTGGGGTTTGAGGAGGGGTGGAACCTCAGCAGAGTATAATGCCACAGCGACTACCCTCCAAAATAGCCATGTTCTCCAAGGGAACTGATCTTAGACATCTTAGCAATCTCCCATTCCAGTCTGTTTCTGAAATTCCTTTGCAATAACACAGCTAGTTTGAGATCCCCCACTGAGTGCCCTGGGAGGTTGAAAGGTTCTCATACAGGTTTTTCAATTTTGTGATTCTTGATGTCAGATTTGTGTCCATTTATCCTTTGGAGTAGGGTTTGACCTGCTTGCCCTATGTAGAGAACTGAAGAGCACTGTTAGCATTTAATGGCATATGCAGTGTTAGAAGACGAGCAAGTGAATGTGCCTGAGGTGGTGTAGTTTTTGGGGTTTTTTTGAAACATAAATTTTATTAGTGTTATTAATAGAACAAAGATTGACAACTTCAATAGGAAAGTCTCTATACATATTGGAATACTACATTTGAAAAACTAATCACCGGTTAAAGACCTAAAAATGAAAATATATTACAATAATAATATCTCCTAAAGCAAATAAAAAGAGTGCTTACAAAGAACTTATATTGGCATACATTATAATTTGCAAACATTAAATTATTTAAACACCTTATATAGGAATAATTCAGTATCAGTTGTAAAGCAATAATTTGTATTTAACATTTCGAATTGTTTCCCAATCAAATTTGTCAATATTGATTTTGTCTAATATGGGTACCAAGTATGGAGTGGACTCAAAAGTTCACATTCTGTTTCATTTTCCGTATAAAAAATATTAAAATTTTCTAACATAAATAAATCCCATACTTTGTGTAACCAATGTTGTATGCTAGGAGGGTTAGTATCCTTCCATTGTTTTGCAATTACAATTTTGGCTGCGGTTAGGAGAATATTAATCAAGTTTCTATGAGACGTTGAAGAAGAATTGTTTGGCCATAAATTTAATAATATTAAAGTGGGATCTTCTGGTATTTCACTTCCTATCAGCATATTAATTCTGTGTACAACTAGAGACCAAAATTTGTTGATGTATTTACATGTCCACCAGCAGTGAATATAGTTAGCCTTTTCCCCACAATTTTTCCAACATAAGGGTTGAAGATGAGGAATCATATGTGTTAATTTTGCAGGTACCATCTAGTGAGGACTTTCATGTTGGGCTCATAGACATATAGTGATTTTGATATTTTGGTTTGGGTCTTCCAAATTTGTTCCCACTGTTGTTCATTAATTTGCATTTGAAGGTCCGTTGTCCACGCTTTTTGGTAGCTCAAAGCTTGCTTATAGCTAGTGTCTTATAAGATTTTGTAAATTTTGGATATAAGTCCTGAGGTGGTGTAGTTGATTTTGTTAGGTCCAATGATGGTGTTGTCTGGGTGTATGTGGCAGCAAAGTTGGCATCTGGGTTTATTGCAAACTCTGGTACCAGTGTCCATGTTCAAATTAGAAGTTGTATTAATGTGGGTGAGGAGTTGTTTAAGACTGGGAGGGGGGGCTGTCTGTGCACAAGAAAAAGTCCTAACAACATCAACTACACCATCTCAGGCACATTGACTTGCTGGTCTTAAAGGTGCCACTGAACTCAAACTTTGAACTGATCTCCAGACCACAGATATCAGTTCGCCGGGGGAAAATGGCTGTTTTGGAAGGTAGCATTATACCCCACTGAGGTCCTCCCCCTCTCCAAACCATGTCCTCCCAGGGCTCCTCCTCCAAATCTCCAGGAATTTGCCACTCCAGAGTTGGCAACCCAAGAGAGAATGTTGCCAGCTCAAGATGATTTGTGCATTTAGGATGAACACATTTGGCATTTAGGCACACTTAATTACTTATTGGGGGTTGTAATGATCTCCAGACAACCAAAATCAGTTCCCCTGGAGAAAAGGGCTGCTTTGGAGGGTGGACTCTGGCATTCTTTCTCTGCTGAGGTCCCTCCCCTCCCCAAACTCCACCTTCTCCAAGCCCCAGCACCAAAATCTCCAGGAATTTTCCAACCTAGAGCTAGCAACCCTAAAAACAGATGCACTAGTCAGGGGAGTGTGTTTACATTTTCACAGTCACAGCTGTGCATTGATTCTACACTATTAGAATATTTTGATCGGTGAGCAGTAGTTGTGTATAAGTATTTCTTTTTAATCCTAGCCAACATCTAATATGAAATTTAATAGCAGCCGTCACTTTGATTTTCCAGAACACACACTGCATTTTTTCCCCATAAAATGCAGGTCATTTTGAATTATCCATGAACACTTCTACATGCATACAGCTTGGTTATCGTAAATCAGCCTCAAAATATCATAATGCTGCATAATGTATTTACCAATTATTTTAATAAGCCTTCTGGCCGAACAGGACGTTTCTGTCTGTATTGTAAAGCTTTTTGCAAAGAGATTTTCTCGTAAAACATTCATTGTGCAAGATCTTCATTACTTTGCTTTGTTGAACTTAAAGTGCTCCCATTGAATGTGAAATCATTTCAGATCTGTTGGGTTGTCCCATCTCGTTGCGTCTGCCTCTGTTTTCAGGAAATGACGCCTCACTCAGGTTGATGAAAAGTAGAAACTCACAGTCAGCTCTTTGCTTCAGTCCTCCAGACATAAGAACATAATAGTAACAGTGTGAGGCTAAGATTAATAGTCACCTAGCCCAGCATCATCCTTCACACAGTGACCAATCATCTGGACTCAGTTCACCTATAAGCAGGACTTGGCAGTCCAGTTGTCTTTCAGCACCAGTATTCAGAGGGTTACAGACATACCATGGCTCAATGGCAGCGTATAAGCTTAGCATGTAGAAGGTTCATTACCTGGCACCTCCATTTTGAAAGGATCAAGTAGTAAGTGCAGTCCCGTAGCCAGGGGCCTTTAAATAAGTCAGGGGGCACCCCACACACACCCCTGAACCCCCCCCAGGGAGCGCCTGGGCTGGATGGGAAGTCAGGGGTGGGGCTTGGCAGTAAGCCGGGGGGTGGGCCCCAAGATGCCCCACTGTAGCTATGGGCCTGAGTAAGTGTTGCAAAAGACATAAGCCTGAGACTGTGGAGCCTTGGCCAGGAAAAGTAGACAGTGCTGACCTTGATGGACCAATTGTCTGAGTCAGTTTTGTTTGTTTGTTTGTTTGTTTGTTTCTATAGCCTGGCTTTCTCACTGAGGTTCAAGGCAGCTTCATGTGTGTGTGCATGTGTACTGTCTTTGAACATGGGATTTACACTTAGTCACCATGCCCAGGAGCCATTGATGGACATATCCTCCACATTGGACTTGTCTTCCTTGAACATAGATGACTACTTGAATGTGAACCCATGGAGAAAGCCTCATCGAATCTGTCAGTTATGTTTAATGCTTCCCATATAGTTCAGACAAACATTAGCTATGCCTAATCACAATGAGAAAGAGTAGTTTTTGAGTTAGTTAAATATTTATATCCTACCCTTCAACTTAAAAATTGACTTCCTAGAGTAATTTCTATCATATTGCACACTTATGTGACTTATGCAGGACTTTAAATCTACTTTGAACATCATCAGTTTATTTATTTAAAATATTTCTATGCCACCTCTTCAGAGTCCTGCTTGAGGTGACTTACACTATTAAAAAGCTAAGCACTCAAAAATAAACAAACAAGCTATTGGACATAAGCAGCATACAAAATATCTATAAAACAGTTTTGTGTGAGTGAAACTTCCATTTACTGATATACAATTAATGTATGAAAAGCATGCATTTTTATAGGGTGGAAGTGTCATACTCGGGCCTCATTTGCCACGATTTCCTTAACTTTGTATGCCTGTTATCCTGTTTTCTTCTGGTTGGGGGGAGGAGTCTAGGAGCATATGACTCTGTGTGTGTGTGTGTGTGTGTGTGTGTGTGAAGCTGCTTTGCTAGAAGTTGTGCTAGCTTGTAACTGCATTTATGTGGGGCCTCCTATCTCTGGGAAGAATGTGTGCTTGACCTTGGATACCAGACACTGCTAGATACTAAGCTTGCAGGTGCTGGGGGAGAGCTAATGATACACAGTAGATTTTGGCGGGCTGAATGTGTTGGTGTGATTGGACTGGTCACTGGGGGCAGGGGCTGTTTGTACTATGTATAATATCAGAACTGGTGCCAAGACAGTCAGTTCTGACCCAGATTGTCTTAGCTTGAAACATCTTCATCTCTCAATAAACAAATCACTGCCAAGAGAGTGTTGCTGGAAGTAAGTTTGTTCAAGAGTCTGACAGGAAAGCAGGAAATGATGCAAAATAACAGTGTCATGAGTTCTGTTTGCACAACGGAGAAGCAAAATGGAAAGGAGGGTTTAAACAGAAGTAAACAGAGTCGAAACAAAAGGAATAAGACATTCAGTAACCATCCCTATAAACCATATAACAGAGCTGGTGTAGTGCAATGACTCTCGGCTCCTGGGTAGAGTTGCCAGCCCAGTACTGGCAACATGTGGGAGGGGGTTTTTTTTGGGGGGGACAACATGCAAACAGCCGTTGCACCAATGCCACAACATCTCTTCTGGCATGAACTCCTCATGTGTGAAGTCATTGCATTGGTGTAGCACTCCAGGATTCCTCCCAAATTCTATGGTTTTATCATGTGGTTTAGTGTGATGCTCTAGGATTCCCTGAAACTCAATGATTCTACCATAGAGTTTCAGAGGAATCCTAAAGTGTCACATTGATGTGATGGCATCACTTTTGGGTTCACCCTGGTAGTGACTTTGTGATGCAGGCATGGTGCCTATTCCCCCCCCTTTCCTCCACCACCACTCTACCAAGTGGCGGCAGAAAACTGAGGCTACCAGGCTAGAGGTCAGGAACCTGGACACCCTACTCCTAAGAGCTACCTAGAGTCAAATATATGCACAAGTTAAGAAAGCTACAAATCATGAGGGCCCTCTACATTAAAAAGAAAGAAAAAATGACTACATTTTACTAATACACATTTTGGTACTATGTTGAGTCTGCTTAAACTTGAGATCGTTTAGGGGCTCTGAATGCCTTACTTGAGCACTGGAGCCCCCACAGGCCCCCAGGCAGCACTTCAGGTTGGGGCACCCTTATATGATCAAAAGGCATCGTATGCACTGTATGAAAGCAAATCTCATGACTTGCCAGCTCTGTTGGGCCTTATGGAGTAACCAGGACCCAGAATGTTGTTACCTTGGCCAGGACAGGGCCATAGGGAAGGGAGGGATAAGAGAGTGAGAACTGAACCAGGAAATGGCCCATTCAGATCCCATCACAGTCATGATGTCATTAGGGGAAGGAATAGTGTACTTGTCACTTGTGTATATCAAAATCCCCCAAATGTAACCATTTTTATTTCATACCAGTTGTGTTTTACCTTCTTCTGAGAAACCTTACAAAATGTACTTCACTCCAGCACTTGAGGCTTCCAGCTGTAAAGTTCCCAATTAAAAAATTCTTTCTTTTCTTCCCAATGTAACATACCCACCACAGATAATTTCTAGTACAGTCTTTAATGTTATTAAGGATTTGATCTTACTTTTTAAAAAATGAAAAGAAAAGGAGGTGGGAGGTAACACAGCAGGGAAGCCCACAGAACTCTTGAATATTAAAGATAGTACCATGAATTAAAGAAATGTCAGGTACACATTAAAGGGACATTTCAAAATAAACTGCCTCCTGGACTTTTTTAAAAAAATCAAAATTATGAACCACACTTACAGCCAGCTCCTAAAAGTGTTGTTACAAATTTCTTTACCTGGGGCAGTGTCTTTTTCTCCACTGTTGCTTTCATGCTGATCTGGATATATATAAACTCTTTCACACGTATCATTCATTGTGGATGCCTTGCGGACTTGTTACACCATTGATGGTTTTCTCAAAGGGCTGAGCATCCAGGCCCGTAGCCAGGATTCTTAAAGTTGGGGGGCATTTAAATTTCTTAGGGGGCACTGGCTAACCGAATTAAAGGAGTACCTGACTCCTCCCCCCGCACCTGCCACCACTCGAGGGCCCTGGGCTGGATGGGAAGTCATGGGGCCTTGCCAGTAAATCAGGGGGCCTAGCCCCAAGATGCCCCACTGTAGCTATGGGCCTGTGAGCATCGCTCACTGACACACTAGGTAAGCACAGCATCAGGACATACCATATGTGTGGAAGGATTTGCATCTGTCTGGGCCTTACACTGAAATAGTAGCTGTACACTGGAGTAACTCTGCCTAAGATTACATTGGGATTGCAGTATGGTATAGTATAGCTCTCAGAAGCTAAGCAAGGTTGGTACTTCAGTCTGGTATAGTATAGCTCAATCTCATCAGCTCTCAGAAGCTAAGCAAGGTTGGTACTTAGGTGGGAGACCAACAAGGATGACTCTGCCGAGGAAGGCAATGGCAAACCACCTCTGCTTCACTTTCACCTTGAAAGCCCCTTGCTGGGGTTGCCATATGTTGGTTGTGACTTTGCAGCACTTACGTATATATGTGAGTTTACATTGTAAGTGACCCAAAGTCATGGAGTGAGTTTCATGCAACCAGAGATTCTAATCTATGTCCCTCTAGTCCAAGTCCTGCACTCTAAGTATTCAGACTGACCAGAAAGCTGCTGTTGGCACCATACTTACACTTAACTGACTTACTTCCATAGTCTTTGTGGGCAGGCCATGTGTCATTGAAAACCAGCTACTTTTTCTAAGCATGAGTACACTGCTTATCTGCCTACATAGCTGGGCAGCCTTGATCACTTGACAGTAGTCATCATATTGGTGCATGCTCAGAATTTACTACTCAGTTCCTAGGGGGAATGAGGGAGCAACCAAAGTATTTGCAATCCATTTTAGATCACAAGGTTAGCACAAGCGCAATCAGCTTTGGTAGTCATGCAGGTGAAATAATAGCAAGGCTTCAATACTAGAGGCTTGAGATAAGCAAGAAAACACCCTTGTACATTTATATGCAATAAATAAGTGGGTTTTGGGACGCAGTTTGGGCACTCAGTCTCTAAAAGGTTCGCCATCACTGCTCTAGCATTTGACCAAAAGCTCTATGGTCACCATAGAGTTTTTTTAGCCAAATACTAGAGTGTACCCTTGCAACATGCCCAGCACAATGACATCACCTCTGGGTGACATCATCACACCAGGCACATCAGGTGTTGCAGGGCTTTGCGGGGACGGGGCTCCCCTCACTGGCCAATTGGCTTCTGGTGGATTTGGGGGCCTGAAATTGGGGGGAACCCTGCCCCCATTGGGGGGGGCAATCCTACTGGAAGGGCATGATATACTTTTTTTAAAAAAAATGCACCGTCTGGAGGAAAATTATAGAACGAGGCACACAATGAAGTTGATTTAAGGCAATTGATTCAGGGTGGACAAAAGGGTGGATAAAAGGAACTTCTTTACTCAATGAGTAATTACATTATGGAATTTGCTGCTAGTGGATGTAGTGATGACCACAAGCATAGTGCTCTGGGAAAGGATCAATAGAAGTCAGTTAGACAGATTAATGGAGAAGTCCATCTGTGGCTACTAGCCCTGATGGCTAAAGTAAGCCTCTGAATATAATTGCTAAGAGGTGACAATGGAGCGGTGGCGCAGGCAGTAAATGCCTGCAAGTAAAACCATCTCCGAACAGCCTTAATAGCTGTTCGAGTCCCACCGCAGTCAGGGTGAGCTCCCGGCCCTTATTCTAGCTCCCGCCCACCCAGTGGCTCGAAAGCCCTTAACGGCAATTAGACAAATGGGTACCCACTCCTTAAGAGTGGGGGGGGCACCCTACCTCCAATATTGGAGGGCAGCGGCAGCGGCTGGACGATGCGGTGAATCGATGAGCGGCGAACCGGCAAAAGAGAGAACATGGACCGCCTGGTCCTAGCAAGACCCCGCCACAGAAAGACCTACGCTGTGTAGGTGCCTGGTAGAGCATCCATCTTCCCTGATATGTATGTGACCCTAGTTAGGCGATTAAATGTATATGTGTAAACCGCTCCGAGACTCCGGGAAGGAGTGGTATAGAACTGTAATGTAATAAATAATAATAATAATAAATAATAACATGGGGCGGACTGAGCCTCTGTGCCCTTTTGTTTGGCTCTCTAGGGCAACTGATTGGCCCCTGTGTGAAACAGGATGCTGGACTAGATGGGCCACTGGTCTCTGATCTACCAGGACTCTTATTAATTTCTTAGAATAATTTTGAGCACTGCATTTAAAAGCATTTTTATGTGTTCTAGGACACAAAGTTTTCAGTCAAGCTGCAATTTGAACAGAGAGGAGTGTTTGCCCATCACTGAACCCTCAGTTCTTGGCTCAGATCAATTTAACGTGGAACCACATTAATAGGTGGTGCATTCTTACATGCACTGTGCTTTGTTTTGTTAACCAAGGGATGAGTAAATAAATAGCGTGGAGAACATTATAATGAGAGATCAGTGGGTTAATTAAGGAGATAAGTGGAGAGCAACCTAGTCGGCACCCTCTTGAGCACCTGCTACCAAGCTAATTCATGCAGTAGCCTTGGTGTCTGCTCCTACAGGAGACACCTGCTGTTTTCTCAGCGTATAAGTGCTATTTTTAAAAAGTGTCCACTGGGAAAGGACAAATAAATCAGATCAACTGGATTTTATTACACATCAGTAGAGATAATTTGTCTGCAAGAGTCAAGTTGCAGGAACTCGGTAATGGTGTCTGCAGCCGTAGATAGTGTCTTAAAGCCTCTGGTGAGTCAAGTACCAGCATATGGATTTGGAAAAGTTGGGAAAGAAAGTGTTGGTGTTGGTGGGAAGATGGTACTACAGTAAAGGAAAATATACAGCAATGTGACTTAACGCTGAATTTGAGCCCTCTACCTTTTTGATGATCTGAGCTTCTTTTTAAAGACGTCAGCTGATATCTTCTGGTTGAGAAACATGTCGGGGACATCTTGTCATGTTTACAATGGCCAGCATGGTGTAGTGGTTAAGAACTAGGGCTGCCAAAACCCCCGGGGGACGGAAAAAACCCCGCACCAGAGGCCCGTTCCCCGATGCCAGGGAATTGGGCCCCAGGGGGAACCCCACCCCAGCGTGCACGTCACAGGGAAGTGACGTTATGACGCCGGGCACGCTGGGGGCAGGGCCACGGCCATACAAGGGAAAACACGTGCACGCATGTGCCAGAAGACAAACTGGAGTCCCCCGCTGGAAGGGTAAGTGCCAGTTGGCAACCCTATTAAGAACAGTGGAGTCTAATCTGGAGAACTGGGTTTGGTTCCCCACTCCTCCACATGAAGCCAGCTGGGTGACCTTGGGCAAGTCAGAGTTCTCTCAGAACCCTCTCAGTCCCACCTACCTCACATGGTGACTGTTGTGGGGAGAGGAAGGGAAGGCAAATGTAAGCCACTTTGAGACTCCTTAGGGTAGAGAAAAGTGGGGTATAAAAACCAACTCTTCTTCTTCCTCTCCCTTCAGTACAGAGGTGACACTTGGATTCTCCTCTGGCTTGGACTGTATATCTGAGACAGTGAAGAAGAAGAAGCTTATACTGTTGGAAGTCCTTGGCGGGTCCTAATATTGATGAATGTATTATGCAAATATAGAACATTACTCTGGTGTCTAAAATGACATATCAAAGTAGAAGGACAGATCAATAAGACCGAAGATTAGATACTTTTATGGGAAAATGGGCTTTTTTGTCATGTCGTGGAATAAAACCATTAATGATCATCTTTTTTCATCTTGTGGGGTTTTCTTTGAAACTTTATAATGAATGTTCCTCTTGGAACTTTCTTTTTTGTCCTTTTTGTCATTAAATATTAAAATTAAAATAGAAGAATACCTCTTTCTCTGCCTTCTCTTTCCGTCTTACTGAATCTTTCTTTACAAATTAGCTTTACTTAGGAGGCTGTTGTTGCTTCTGTTGCAAGCTAACTGCATTGAATAACTCAGTGTGCAACCTATAACAACCACTAAATGGGTAGGAATTCTTTTGCCTCCCACCTCTCCCATTTCCCAAAACCTTGTATGCTGCTTTAGCAGCTTCAGAGATGCCACTCAGTGCACCTGGGAAACAGAGTCCTCAAAGTGCCTGACTACATTTTATTTATTTATTTATTTATTTATTTATTTATTTATTAGATTTTTACCCCACCCTCCCAGCAAGGCCGGCTCAGGGTGGCTTACACAACAGTATAAAAATACAATATAATAATACAGCATACAATATAAAATCCAATCAAACACAAATTTAAAATCATGACTATAACAACGTATTACAGTGCTAGCATTTGATTCCTCAGTGTACAGTCAGCTTCTTGATCTCCTTCAGATGTCCAGGCACTCGAGTCGGCTATAATTGGGGGACCCCAGGGGTAGGGCTCGCTTTCCATAACTGTTAGATGTCAGTGGTGGCAGTGGTGGTGGCAGCTCCAAAAGCCTGGCAGAAAAGCTCCATTTTACAGGCCCTGCAGAACTGTTACAGGTCCCACAGGGCCCTGATCTTCACCAGGAGCTTATTCCACCAGAGTAGAGCCGCCACCGAGAAAGTCCTAGCCCTCATTGTCACTAGCCTGGCCTCCTTGATAGTTGGGAGGACCAGCCGATTCCGGGTCCCCGCTCGCAGCGCTCTCTGGGGAACATATGGGGAAAGGCAGTCCTTCAAGTATGCAGGTCCATGGCCATAAAGAGCTTTAAAGGTAATAACCAGCACCTTGAACCAAATCTGGTATGCTATAGACAACCAGTGCAGTGCTTTTAGGGCAGGCTGGATGTGTTCCCACATGGGAAGACACAGCAATAGCCTCGTCACTGCATTCCCTAGTTTATTCCATGGCATTATGTGCCAGTTTTTACACCTTTCAAGGACTGGACCTTCTCCTTTCAAGGACTGGACCTTCTGCAGGCAAAATAGTTGCTCTACCAATCTGAGCCATGGCCTCTCCCAAGGATTCACCTTGTGTGTAACATTGCTGCCTGCATCATCATTATTGTATTCTTTCTTTGCTCACTCTCCACCAAATAGGCCTTGATAAAATGGAAAGGCAGCATACAAATGTACAAAACAAAAGGTATTTGCCACAGTCCTATGAAGGTTGTATTTAGCTGCAGACCAAGTGTATCAGCAGCCAATCAGTATGCAAAACTGTTCAGGTAAAAACAGAAGTTCTGTACTGGGAACCTTGATTTAAATGATTTCAATCAGTCTTCTTAAAAATTGTCCTTTGTGATTTAAATGGACTCAATTTAAATCAACCCACCTGGCACAGGGTAATAGCACTGCATTACTCCACGGCCACAATAAAGTACAGAAGGGGGCCTTATGAATTCCCTATCTCAATATTCCATTCTTTTCAAGTCTCAGTCAATCTCTGAAGGGCCAAGAGGGAGCCTGCCTGTAGGGGCTTTTGTCACTAGAACCAAAGCACAAATTGGTGTGGGGAACTACAATACTTGGCCCATTAAGTTTTCTAGATTACCGTCCCCTCTCCTTGCCATTATTTATGTGCTGGGGCAGGGATATTTGAGGACACCCCTTCCATTTCTTTTTGCATTTAGTAACTGTGTAACTGTGTTGATCTGTGGTAGAAGAGTCAGATTCATGTTCAGTACCACCTTAGAGACCCACAAGATTTTCAGGGTGTGAGCTTTTTGAGAGTTAAAGCTCCCTTGGTTAGATCAGACCCCACAAATCTTGTCGGTCTCTAAGATCCTGCTGGACTTCAAATCTACCTGTTTTGGGATTTAGATGTTGTCATTGGGAGCATTTTCATTTTGTTCATTTTTGCCACTGATGTGACTAATTTGTTTGTTTATTCTAGGGCTGCCAGGTATCTACTGTCTGCTGGTGGGGGGCTCCATCCTGCTGTCTGGGATCTTCTCGGATCTACAGTGACATCACATAGAAGTGATGTCATAATGCTGAGCACGTCATGCAGGGGATGCTCTAGCATTTGGCCCAAAACTCTATAGTCACCATAGAGTTTGTAGCCAATTGCTAGAGCGTCCCCCGTGTGATGTGCCCTGCGCGATGACTTCACCTCCAGCTAGCCGGTGGTGGATTGGAGCCCCCGAAATTGGGGGAAACTCTGCCCCCCATCGGGGGGATGGCAACCCTAGTTTATTCCATGGCATTATGTGCCAATTTTTACACCTTTCAAAAACTCTCCACTATTTTAATGCTTAGCACACTTGGCTCATGACCAGGCATCAATTTCAAGAAGAATGATTCTCTCAAATTTTGTCAATATGGCTGGGGGAAAGTCAAGTGAAGTTTCACCCAAAGGAGGGGGGCCAGTTTCAGAAACTTGGATTTCTGAATTGAATTACTGTGTGCATGAGATTTGGTAACATACTTAGCTTGGGGTCACAAGGTACATTCTCCATGCACATTATTTCACAAGTCATCCCCGATTGTTCTAACCAAAATACTGAAGCATACATTATGTGGCACAGGTAGGACAGCAATGCCAGCTGTGAGGCTGGGTTCTGAGGCTAGTAGAAAGAGATGAACTGTTTTCCTGTGTTGATTTGATGTGTCACGGGCTGGGCTTGGGATGAGAGGCAGAAGTCAAGTCCAGTCCGAGGCTGTTGCCAGGAGAGTCAGAGTGGGAGCCAAATCTTGAGTCCAAAAGAGGGGTCAGGAATCCAAGCCAGAGTGGGGTTCCGAGGACAGGAGCCAAAGGTGGATGTGAGGCATGCAAGGAGGTGACTCATTGCTTCCATGAGAGCCGAATCCTGAGTGGTATAGGCCTCCGGCCAGGCTTCCTGTAGTGGCGGTGGCAGCACTCCTGCTAATACTCAGGACTCGCGCTCCCCTGCCAGCGTTCATCTCGACGGCAGGTGGCAAAGTCTCTGCGTAGCCCCTCCCTTAGCTGAACCACCCATGGAGGTGAGTCAGGCGGGCTGCCCAGTTGCACCTGTGCCTCCTCGGCTGCTGCAGGACCAGGTGTGGAGTTTACAGGTTCAGGCGCTGGCAAGCTCTCAACTTGTGAGGAGACAGAGGGGCCGGCGTCTGGTTCTGGCAATGCTGGCACCTCTGGCTGTGATGCCAACTCGGGCGGGGACTCAACGCCATCATCATCACTCATGACATGATGGCCTTTCATGCAGTGCAGTGCTTTTAAGGTATAACTTGTTCCCACAGCTGGGCAGAGTCAAACATACCCACCCTCCCTTCTGGCTTCCAATTTTTCCTAGAGGATTATAAATTTTGTCTGAAGCAGAACCGTGGTATTAAGAATATATCATAGTTTCATTGCTGTTTCCCCCCGTTTCTGAATTCTCTCGATGTGGTGGGTGTACCCATTGCCACGGTTTTAAGTTCTGATGTGCCTCTTAACAAAGCGCAGTGAAAAGGCAGGCTGTATTTGATTCTACATGCAGCGGTGTAAAGATTCATTTTGTGTGCTGCTCTACCAGCGCCCAAGAGTGCATCTGCACATCACTAAAGCAATGTGCAAACAGGATTTTTGTGCAATATTATCAAGGAAATCTGCTTTTTGTACAGTGTTTCTTCACTGTATACATATATAGCATTTCAGAGGGTAGCTGTGTTGGTCTGCAGTAGAACACCTAGTTTTGAGTCTAACAGCACTTTAGAGACCTGCAAGATGGGGGGGGAGGCGGTAGGGTTGCCAAGTCCATCTTCCACCCCCAGCGGGGGACTTTGGGGGCATTCCGTCCAAAAGAGGGGTCAGGAATCCAAGCCAGAGTGGAGGTCCGAGGACAGGAGCCGAAGGTGGATGCGAGGCATGCAATGAGGTGACTCATTGCTTCCACGAGAGCCCAATCCTGAGTGGGAGTTATATAGGCCTCCAGCCAGGCTTCCTGTAGTGGCAGTGGCAGCACTCCTGCTAATACTCAGGACTCGGCACTCGCCTTCCCTGCCACCGTTCATCTCGACGGCGGGTGGCAAAGTCTCTGCGGAGCCGTTCCATTAGCTGAACCACCCACGGAGGTGAGTCAGGCAGGCTCCCCAGTGGCATCTGTGCCTCCTCGGCTGCTGCAGGACCAGGTGTGGAGTTTACAGGCTCAGGCGCTGGCAAGCTCTCAACTTGTGAGGAGACAGAGAGGCCGGCGTCTTGTTCATATACCCCAAAACTGTTGTTGGTCTCTAAAGTGCTTCTGGACTTGAATCTAGTTGCATGTATATAAGTAGTGTAGAGGGGAAAAAACATGATCTGAAGGAATTTAAAGTTATTCTAACACATATAGGCAGGGCCTGGAGTTCTCCTAGAATTCCAACTGTTCTTCAGACTACAGAGATCATTTCCTCTTAGGTTTGCCAGTTCTGGGTTGGGAAACACCTGGACATTTGGGGGGTGAAGCCTGGGAAGGGCAGGATTTGGGGAGGAGAAGCACCTCAGTGGGATATAACGCTATAGAAGCCACCCTCCAGAGCAGCCATTTTCCCCAGGGGAACTGATCTTGGCCATGTGGAAATCAATGTGATAGTGGGAGATCTCGACTTGCGTAAATGGGTTGCCAACAGGCCTGGGGGGGAATGTTCTGTCACTTTATTATAGGCTTAATGTATGAAAATGGGCAGCGGAGGCTTTTCAAGGCAAGGAGATAAATAACAGCACCTGGTAAACAACATCCTACTAAGTCTCTACTAAAGGGAATGGGATTTTTTTCTCTCTCCGGGCAGTTGGCAACCTTACCTACACATGATCCAATTCTGAAATTACTTTAAGAATTCTGCTAGGTGATCCTAAATTAAGGAGCAGTGGAACACCATGTAGAGAAAAATCCGGAACAGTAAAGGAATGGAATGGGGGAAGTTTCACTCAGTCCTACTTTTGATGTGTATAAAATGCAGGGCTATTTTTGGGCAAGAGCACACAGGAACCGAGTTCCGGTTGGCTTCTGAGTTGGCCACGCCCACTACAGCCAAAACCTCTGCGTGCGTGGCTACAGAGGGAAGGCCTGGAGAGCAACACCCCTCCGGTGACTCCAAGGCGGGTAGGCCAGGGGGGGCCTGGAAGGATCATTTAAATGCCTCTCCATGCATTCCCTGGCCTATCCAAGGGCCGGCTTTCCCACGACCCCCACCGTCCTGGGGGACCTGCGCCACCCGGGCAAGCCAAGGGAAGGCAGTTTAAACTGTTTTCCCTTCCCTTCAAGGGGGGACTAGCCCGGGCTCCCCGCAGCCACGGGGCATTCGGGCAAGTAAAGGGAAGGCATGGGGTGTGGCCTAATATGCTAATGAGCTACACTGTCAGGGATGTGGTCTAATATGCTTATGAGTTTCTGCTTTTGGGTGTGGCTTATTATGCTAATGAGTTCATGTTGGGCTTTTTCTACAAAAAGCCCTGATAAAGTGCCATCAAGTCTCAGCTGCCTTATGGTGACCCAGTAGGGTTTTCAAGGCAAGAGGCATTCAGAGGATGTTTGCCTGTCTCTGCGTCACAACCCTGGTATTCCTTGGTGGTCTCCCATCCAAATACTGACCAGGGCTGACCCTGTTTAGCTTTTGAGATTTGATGAGATTGGGCTCACCTGGGCTATCCAGGTCAAGACCTGCTTCTGATATCCAAAGGTATTGGAATAGCAATACTTTGCAACATTGGAACAATTATGTATGAACTGCTTCAGAGCTGGCTTCTAAAGAACCGCTGTCTTGGACATCCATGGCAAATTAGAAACCAAAGGTTTTGAAATGCTGGCTCTTTGTTTCAGTCATACATGTGTGTGTATGTGTGTGTGTATAAATTCACCAAATAGTATATTTTCATTGGACTTTCCCATAGTGTGCTGGTTTCTTTTCTTTTTTTTTTTAATTGGGGAAATCATGTTGCGCTCTGGGGTCTGGAAGAATATTATTGCTATTAATTTGTTTTTATGGGAAGAAATAGATCAAATTAATTTGCATTAGCATAAACTCATGGATATCCAAGAGAGCATGACTCAAAAAAAGTCTTGTGAATAAAACAGTAAGGACGGCTGATGGATCGTTAAGTATGCAAATAAATCCAGTGCTGTTATGTTCTTGAAGTGGTTTTAAAAAAAAGTTCTGGCTTGCACAGAATTGCTAATTGTAAAGGATGCTGGCTGCTACTCGTGTAAAGTTACCTAACATAATGGGGGGGGGGTTCATACATTTTGTCAGAGTAAATTCAGTAATTATCTGTGGGATCCTCGGCTATCTGATTTACTGCTAATACACAGTGGGGACCATTAAATAAAGCCAACATTTACCCTGCTTCCCTGTTTGCAGCACTGGCTATATTTTAAATGGCAAACACGAGCCAGGCCTCAGTAAATTCAGGTACTGAGCAGGTTAAATGATGATCAGGTTAATGATGTCAACTTTGCCCAGGAGCTGCAGAAAAACGTAAAAGATTTACTATGCAAAGAGAGGGAGAAAGAATGTGCTATTAGCCATCAGATCTGCATCCAATTTCAATTGAAGTTTGTTGGGTTTTAGGTTTGGGGTTTTTTTCCTGCCCCCAAATCAGAGCTCTAGAAAGAGTGCTGAATGAGAAACCTACCCTCCCAACAGCTGATCTTTTTATTTCAATTTCTAGGCTTTTTTAAAAAAAAACCCACTCATGTTCCAAAAAATAGAGGCGTAGAGCCAATGATATAGGGGCTGTTGGACCCTGGGAACAATGTAAGAGCAAAGCAGAGGTCTGCATTAGGGAGGAACAATTTATCATCTCCTTCTGCATTCTCCTTGAATGGAGAATGCAGTGGAGATCTATAAAGCATATACTATTTTTTATCATTTTACCATTTTCTTTCACCTTTTCTCGTTTTTAATGATTGTTCCTGCTTTTGGTTTTTATTAGTTCGGGAGTGGGGGTTGTTTTTTTTTTTTTTAATGGTTCAATGATGCTGAAATCTGTTGGAGATATTTTAATAGTGAGGGCTATATATTTCTCCCAGTAAAAATAAAGAAATAAATCTCAGGCTCTTAAATTGTAACCATAAAGCCATTGAAATCAGTGGATTGTAACCCTCCTTTGGATTGCATGGACTAAGCTTTGCTATCCAGTGATGCCATGGAAAGCTGACGGGGAAATGGAGGTCCATAAATGTGGGGCAGCCATTAAAAGCCCCTGCCGATGGGTCACAGTACACAGAGGCAGAACTGAATGATGTTGAGCCAATCTACATATTACAGAGACTGAGCAGATACAGTCCTGTATTGTACTATTTTTTAATGTAACTGAGGGTGTCATTTTGTTTAATGCTTGGGAACACAACAGTTGAATCACTTAAGTTGGAGGAACAGCTAGATAGTAGCCCTGTAGAGACCAACATGAATCTCAAGGTATAGTCTGTGACGAACTGATCTCCAAAAGCAGGGTGCTTAGGGCATCATATTCAGAGATCTGGGAGATTAGGGGTGAATGTCTCACTGTAAAGTAGAGTTTAATTGACAGGTTGCTGCCTGTGTGCACCTCTTCTCTCTAATTGGTCAGTGCCAGCTGAGGAGTACTTTAAGAGCAGCTGAGTGCTGAGAAAAAGAGTCAGTCATCATTTGGAATTTGGCTTGGCTATAGCCAGTCAAGAGAAATGTGTGTGTGTCTATATGAGGGAAACAGACAAGGCACTTAGGAAGTGAAGGGACACAACCCCTTGCCTTTACTGTGTACCAACACATTTGAGGAAAAGTTCAGAAATCAGAGCTCGAAAGTCTAAGTGTCGGCCCGAGCTGAATTCCATTTATTCACAGTCTTCACAACTGGGGTTTAGGTTTGACAGAAGAGACTGAAAAAGAGGTTGAAAACTGTCAGTCTGGCCTAACAGAAAAAAGGATTAGCACTCCTAGAAAGAGCAGGATATTTCTTACCCAGTTATTCAGAGGGTTCAACTCAGAAAGGACCCCTGGCTTATGTGAAAAGGGAAACAGTCTTAGAATCCTCAAGAGTAAAAAAGGGAAAGTTGTAATCCCACAAGGGAAGTATTTAAATACAGGAGGAAAGTACTAACTTCCAGGAAAGTAAGACAGTTTTACGAAACTTTATGAAGACACATTGTTGCTGAAAGAAATCTTCAAGACAAAAATCCTCTCACAGTTAAGAACTGAATTTCTAAGAATATAAACTTCAACTATACTCTGTTTCCTGTTCAAAATATTATAATTTCTGTAAACAACCAAATTTGCTTCAGCTTCTCATCCCCTGCCCTATTCCTAACTCAACTGTGTCTGTTCAATAAAGCAACCTTTCTAGCTGTTCCACAGCAGCCCAACATGGCTACTCTTGAAATTAAGTTGGAGGATGGCTCTTTAGGCTGGAAGGAAGCTTCAAACTTTGTTCCATATAGTGGTAGGATAGCGGGTAGGATCCACACCCCAATAGGGCTGCAATGTATATTCTGTAATTTCAATGTTTGCCATTCAGTGCAGCCAAACAATGCTGAAAACACCATTTGCCTTGCTAAACATACATTTTATTTCCATTCTGTTTGGTACATTTCTTTCTTTGTCTGGCTGCTTTTGCCTCATGTCCTCACTGCCCTTGGCCTCATCTGCCAACACAGCCATCTAATTTGATTTGCTACCACACTGAATGTGATTTTTATGAGTACCAGTGGCGTCACTACATTAAAAATAGCAGTGTGGCATCACTGATCACCATGTCCAATAGATGGAAATAGTATGGACTAGTAAGACTAGTGATAGAGAGGAGAAAGTAACTGGGAACATCAAAACAAAGCAAAAGTGTTCAGTTTGACTGCCCATAATTGGCAAAAATGAGACGTATATCCTATTCATGATCATACGTCAGCATGGGTAGCCATGTTAGCTCGTTTGTAGCAGCAGAAAAAAGCAAGTGTCCAGTAGCACCTTAAATACTAACAACATTTGTGGCAGGGTATGAGCTTTTGTGAGTCACTGCTCACTTCTTCGGATACTTTACTTCTTTAGATGCTATTCATGACAACACATCCAAGGTAAGTAGCTTCGGTTCAAACCTAGAAAAAATAGTTTTGTTCTATATAGTCCTTATGCAAAATATGTTTGTTGCTCTTCCAGATAACACCCTTGACATTTTGACCAAACGTGGTGGATTCAGCCGGCAGAAGCAAGAAGTATATCTTCTTCCAATCATTATCAGTGACAGTGGAAATCCTCCAATGAGCAGCACCAGCACCCTCACCATTAAGGTCTGTGGTTGCAGCAGTGAGGGTATTGCCCAGTCCTGCAATGCTGAAGCTTATGTACTCCCTATCGGTCTCAGCATGGGAGCTTTAATAGCAATACTAGCCTGCATCATTTTGCTGCTAGGTATGTATTCAATTACCAATCAGATAGAATTCCAAACATCTGTAACACATAAATGACTGTAACTCAACAGTACAGATACATCTTTCTGGAAGAAGGTTTCTGTGAAAAACACATTTAAAATTACAAACACATTTTTAAATATGCACACATTTTCAAAAATGGGGAAAATATATACTATTGTTGCCCATATGACATATGGGACTGGGTCCAACCCACATTCCACTGGATCATTCTCAATTCCCCTCCTTACTACAACCCCCATCCAACATGGCTTTTGTTCATGCAGGTCCCGTTATCCCCAGCATAGCCTTCACCATGGTCAAACCGGACCCCATCCTGTTTTTTCCACAAGTAGAAAAACTGGTTGGATCCAATCCATGGTGTGTACATCAGTGAGTGTGAGATCCTCAGTAGAAAGTAATGCACTTTCAGTTTCTTCTCAAGGGTAAGATTGTACATAAAACTGGGTTCATTTGTTTAAAATGTTTCTGTGCCACTTTTCTGTCCATGCCCGTGAATTAGGACAAACCCAGATTTGCCCTCACAAGTGCTGTTATGTGCTAATCCTATAGCATATACTACAGAACTGCAGGGTTTTGCCACCCAACAGTATCACCACCGCCCCCAGTTATGAGTAAAAATACAGACAAGTCTTATTGATTAGGCCTTTTCAATATGGTGTTATGAGTCCTACATTCTGTGCAACTGTGTTGGATTCAGTCTGCTTTTATGCTTAATCTTGCCCAGTTCTACCCCTTACTACTGCCCCATCCCTAGGGTTGACAGCCCTTGAATGTATTGAGGGGTTAAGACTAGCCAAGACATCACTTGATGGGGAACAGGAAGTGATGTCACATTACTCTAGGAATTTTAAACTCTGTATGGCAAAAACTATAGATATTTTGAAATTCCTAGAGCATCCTGATGTCAATTCCAGTTTCACAATGTAGAGACCTAACATTCCTAGAGCATTGCAACATCACTTTCTGTTCTGAAACCAAAAGTGAATTCCTGGGGTCAATTGATCCCCTCCCCTCCACATATTTCTCCCCGCCATTCCACTGATAGAGGGTGGGGGATGGGGAGTGTTGATGGGAGGTTGGCCACCAGAACTGGATAAGTGGCAACCCTACCTATCCCATATGGCCTTTGTCCGTGCAGGTCCAAAGTTCAGCATAGCATTTTTTGTTGCTCAAACAGGAAAAAAGGATTGAATCCAATCCAGTGAGACACTCAACATATTATAAAATTGTATAAATGGAGGAGAGGTAGTGAAAGTGCTCCTCATGTGGGGCATCATGTTGTCTATGGCTATCCCTGTGCATTACAGCACATAGAATTTCTATGCAAAACGTAGGAGGATGGATCCTACTCCTATTCTACCACTCCACTCCAGGGAGCAAAGTTTGACACCTTTCACCAGCCTAAGGAGCCTTCCTCCAATGTAAGTGGCTGCTTAACCAGGATCAGAAGTCCACTGCTGTAATCCCATCCCTAGCTGTGGTGTGCAGGTTTGCTTAAAGGCTCCTACAGGTCAGTCCGCACAAAAAGCACCAGGCAATAAATTGAATTTGTCTCAATACATCTGCAGTTTGGGTGTCCCTCTTCTTGGCTGAGTGATGATTTTGCATCATACGTGAGAGCTGTTGTCAATGACAGCAGAGCTTGCATATGATGAGCTGTTACTCGGCAAATGGGCTGTTAACTGATCTGATGGACTGGTTATTGCTTCAGAAGAAATGTGCTTGAAATCAGGTTTGTTAGAGACAGATTTTTAAAAGAAGGGAGCAGTTGCCAAATTGAAGCAATACTAATGGCAGCTATTTCACAGGCTTATTGGAAAATAGCTATGTGACATTCAGTGAATTTTATAGAAATGTATACTAATCTTGTGAAAGAAAAAGTATAATTTACATGCTTTCAGTTTATATGCCCACAGTATACGTACATAAACTGGATTCTCTTGCAAGGTAGGGGGAAATGGGAGGGGGAGACCAGAAGAATTTTGCCTTCAAGATTGAGCCTAATTATTGCAAGGGGGGGACAAGAAGACCATGTAGATATTAGGAACTCATTCAGCTGGATCAAATGGGAATGGTATCATTTGTTCCAGTAGACACCCTAGCAATGCAAGCTCTTAAACCGTACAACTAAGGATAATTTTAAATTTCTTATGCTTGGAATTTTAACCTAAAAGTCCACATTCAATTTCACTTCTATTTTGTGCTCCCCATTTTCCCTCAAGTCATTTCCTCCTATAACATTACACATTTTTAAACTTTTTGTGGCAATAAATCAGCAATATGTGTATGTATGTATAGATAGATAGCACACAACCATATGTGTACTCAATGCAAATAAATCTGTGCAGCAAAAGCAGTGCTGTCTCAATCTCTTGAAGTTGGGAGTATGAAATGCCATGGCAGGGTCGGCTCAGAATCTTGATCAGGCCTGTATTTTGTGTCAGAGATTGAATGCATGAACCACTTGCACGAAATACAATTTTGGAGATGTTATCATAAGTATGCAGCAAAAACAGTGCTGTCTGGCAGGGTCAGCTCAGAATCTCGATCAGGTCTGTATTTTGTGTCAGAAATTGAATGTATGAACCAAATACAATTTTGGAGATGTTATCATAAGAACATAAGGAGAGCCCTTCTGGATCAGATCAATGGTCCATCTAGGCCAACATCCTGTCTTAGACAGTGGCCAACCAGTTCCTCCGGAGATCCAACAACAGGACACAGAGGCCACGGTCTTCCCCTTATTTTGCCTCCTGGCACTGGTATTTGAGGTTATCATGCAAGTGCATGTGTGCCCGTCACCCGCCAAACTGCTCATGCCTGTTCCATGGACTTCCTTGTACTGCTGTGTGTAAGGTACAGCCTTGTAGCAACCAGGCAATTGTAGCTGCCCATCAAAGAAAAAAAAGATCTGGACTTTGCAGTTGAACTTGAAGACTCAGAAGGTGATTACAGTGATAGTGAACATTAAAAAATAGGGTAAATAAAAAAATTTTTAGAAGTTGTGACATGATAGTGTAACATTTGTAAATCAAAATATACATACTGAACTGTTGCTGAACTCAAAAAATTAAAAGATATTTCTTTGCAGTAACACAAAGTTGCCTATTATCCAGTTACATTAGATAAAAACATCACATAAAACACAAGACTGTATCTCCTGTGCCTAACTATGGTGTTTCAAAATGAATTTCTTCATTGTATGGCTCATTTGAAATGCAAAAGAATAAGCTACAATTGCCTAATATACTTCAGGTGACTATCTGGATTAGGTAAAGCATCATATGCAGTGAATTGTATAACATGTGGAAAATAGATTTGTTGTTGTTGTTCAGTCGCACAGTCGAGTCCGACTCTTTGCGACCCCATGGACCAGATCACGCCAGGCCTTCCTGTCTTCCGCCATCCTAAAATAGATTTACTCCTTTATTAATGTCTTGTATCACAAAAATGATAATGGACAGAGGCATTATTAGTATTAGTTATTTGTAGGGCAATTTATTAGCTTCCCAACAGTGCTTTAAAATTTGGAACACTTGGTTCACCAGTTACAGCTCAAATTAGAAACAGAACACAAATTGTTTTCAGCCACCTGATGATATCATAAAAAGTTTAAGCTACCAATCAGAATGGCCTATCACATCAAAGCATGATATGTAGACATACACTTTTAAGGGGTGGGGGAAATAGAGCAGTTTTTTTGTTCCTTACCTGATACATCTGGTCTGGCCCATAGACTAAAAGACACCTCTTACTAGAGAATAGGTTCTGAGCTAGTGGAAGGAAGCCATATACTTCCCAGAAAAATGTAGTGAGCCAGTACTAAAAAACAGAATGTTGGTTTAGATAGACTTTGGTCGGATCCAGCACAACGTTTAAAAAAAAAAAAATCTTAAGTGTAACAAGTATGCCCTGGTATCTTTTTTGCTTTTTCCTAAGGTTTTAACTTAAGGATGAGTGGCCATACCCTAATTTTACATACATTTCTTTGTATTTTTGTCTACCATTTTGGAGCTCTGCTTTCTTGCTGCTGCTGTTGTAGATTTATTTGCACTGTGTACAGGTTTTATATGCAGTATTTATAATTTTAATATAAAATGCATACATTTTACAGAGAAGATGTCGTATGAGGAAACCAAAAATAGTGCATGTATAAAGAACTATTGGTTCAATTTGCATGAGGGAGAAGCAACTTTGAATCAAGAATCCTTGGGTTCTAAGCAGGGATGAAAAAAAATCTCTAGTTTTGTACCCTCCTAGAATTTATTTTCCAATAGAAGTTTATTTCAAATTCTAACCAGTTTGTGGTGTTTCATTTGCAGTCATTGTGGTGTTGTTTGTAACCCTGAGGAGACACAAGAATGAGCCCTTGATTATCAAAGACGATGAGGATGTGAGGGAAAACATAATCCGGTATGACGATGAAGGAGGTGGAGAAGAAGATACAGAAGCCTTTGACATTGCAACTTTGCAGAACCCAGATGGAATAAACGGATTTTTGCCCCGCAAGGATATTAAACCCGATCTTCAGTTTATGCCCAGACAGGGACTGGCTCCTGTCCCTAATGGTGTTGATGTTGATGAATTCATCAATGTCAGGCTTCATGAAGCTGATAATGACCCTACAGCACCTCCGTATGACTCAATCCAGATTTATGGGTATGAGGGGAGAGGCTCAGTCGCTGGTTCCCTAAGCTCCTTGGAGTCTTCAACCTCAGACTCAGATCAGAATTTTGACTACCTCAGTGAATGGGGGCCCCGTTTTAAAAGACTTGGAGAACTTTACTCAGTTGGAGAAAGTGACAAAGAAACTTGACAGTGGATTACAAACTTTTTTTCACTCTTGACTTAAACACTCATGTAATATTCTAGGGCCACTGCTGTTAGTTTTGACTAATGTGGCTTTTGTTTTAGGGGCAAGTTTAGCACCGGTCATCTATAAAATCAACTACATTGTAATGTTGAACCAAAAAAAGTGCATAACTCAAAAGTATATGTTAGGAGGTCCGAGTCTTGTGGAGTGTGAAGTGAAGTACGTAGAGTGTCTAGAAGTCTTTGGATATTCTATATTCACATGACCACTCTGAAGAAAGGGGTTTGGATCTTTGATAGCTTTCAGAGAAGTAAAGGGAAAAGATACTTTTCTACAGAACAGGCTTGTGTGAATTTTCGCTGAAGAAGAGTACGTTCTGAAGGACTTTGAAGAGCTCATGGTTTGTTTCTATGTTGCCAATGAAGATCCCTCTTAAAAAAAAGTTAAAGCAATATCTGGTCTTCTGTGCAATGCTGAATTAAAAAAAGAGAGAGAGAGAGCATTGGTAAAGTCCCTCTTGGCCTCAACTGTGCAGTGACCATAATTTGTACATAAAGTAATTGTTGGCCACAAAACTGCAGACTGAATATCATCTTTAAATATTGTGTCAAGCCTTAAAATATTCACATGTTCTTAATCCATTCCAGTGATGGGATTCAAAATCTACAGTTGTGTCAAAGTTCAGAAGTGGGGAAGAGCATTGAAAGTTCCCTCCTTTTAACAAAAAAAATGGATTGTTTTCTAGAAGAATCTCTCCTATCACCTACTTCGTCTTCAATAAAGGGGAAAAAAATCTGAAATGGGATGGACTTGCATATAACATACAAAAGCTGATTTTATTGCTAAAGAACAAAATTTATTTGTTTAATCCTTGAAATAAATATTTTATTGATGTCCATTAACTGCTTTTATTTATTAAGATTGGTTATAAAGAAGAGCTTACGGCGGGGGGAAGAAGTCTAAATGATATCCATTAATTTGTTTTCTATATATAATGAATGTTTAATAAACTGTACAGTTTGGAAACAAGACTTGAGCAACAAGCTGTCCATTAGCATAGAGGTTATATCGGAACACTAGCAGGGTGAAAGTGTTCCCAGAGGAAAACAGGAACAATCCTGGACCGTTTTATACTATGTTCATCAACCTAGTATCTGGTGTTCCGATACAAGCACAATCAGCTAGAAACAACTTGGTTCATGTGAATATTTAAAAAGAAAACTCTAAATTTTGAAAATGCTGTCCATTTCACCTTCAAATCAAACCTGCTTCTAGTTCACTGTATTAAAAGAAAAAAGCGGTGTGTACATAATTTTCTTGCTTATGTTTTTAGCCTTTCTTTTTTAGAATCGTCATGGTTATGCCCAGGGGTCTCCCTTACAAAAAGAGCAGCACTTAGAAGCTGTCGGCATCTTCGATTTGTAACTTACCATTTAGAAGTAGCAATTGTATAGTAAAAAAAAAAAAAAAGCAAACCTGAGTATTACATGAAAATCATTTTTACTCCCTGCCCCATTGTTTGTTTTGTTTTCATGCTCTTGTTTTATTTACTCCATGTATTGTATTCAGGAAGAACGGAAAAAAAAATCCTGTATTGTTTCCTACTTTGTGGAAATATATTTTTATAAATACCTTCTTTGTGATCACAGCTTCTTTCCATTTCCACTGCACCTGGCAGAGACGCATTGCCGCTCCTGAATCTCTGAATGCACAGACAGCCACTGCTTCTCCCAAGCCTTTGTATGAACCGATGGATTCCTTGGCTGTTAGCCATCACGCTAAATCCCTGCTTAAACCCAAGAGGTGAAGTCAGCACCAAACAAAAAGCAAAGATGCACACGTGTGCGCATGTACACACACACTCCTCCATTCCACAGGATTGCTTGGGATTGTATCCTACTCCTTTTGAATTCTGCTTAACTAGGAGGATTCCTAAAATTAATTCCATCAGGTGCTGTTTGCCACGGCAATCAGTTCCTTTGCTTCTTATTTCCTGTCTATGTTACCTGTGCAGGGGCTCATTGAGAAAGCACTGGGATAAAAATCTTGGTGTAATAGTGGATTTCCCTGAGCTGGATGGCTCAGGCTAGCCCCAGTCTCATCAGATCTTGGAAGCTAAGGAGGGTCAGCCCTGGTTAGCCCTTGAATGGGAGCCCACCAAGGATGTCCAGGGTCACTACGCAGAGGCAGGCAATGGCAAACCACCTCTGGACATCTCATTGAAAACCCTACGAAGTCCCCATAAGTCGGCTGTGACTTGATGGCACTTCCCACTGCCAATAGTGTATTGGATGCAGATTCTTTTCGTGTGGTGTTTCATATCCGTGCGAAGGAGCACAGATGTGCATCTGCAGACATTCACACTGCACAAAAAATAACCCCAATGTGATTAGATTCAGTGGGGGGGGGGATTGCAGATAGAATTGGCTCAGTGGATCATCCCCCCCCCCAGTTGCCTTCTGCTTGTCCTGAAAATCCTTTCTGAGAACCATGAACAAAATGCACCATGCCATGAGGAACAATAATCAAGAGAACAAAGTTTGAGTCCAGTGGCACCTTGAAGACCAAGGGCGATTTCGCACTAGAGCTGCCTCGCGGCGCAGCCCCGTTTGCCCCAACACAAACATGTTAATTTCACACCTGAGGCTGCGGGGCTGCATTTGACTGCAGAGGAAATCGGGTGAAGCCGCGAGTCAAAATGCAGCCCCGCAGCCTCGGGCGTGAAATTAACATGTTTGTGTCGGGGCAAACGGTGGCTGTGCCGCGAGGCAACTCTAGTGCGAAATCACCCCAACAAAGTTTCATTCAAGGTATAAGCTTTTCTAGTGGTCTTAAAGGTGCCGCCGGACTCAAACGTTGTTCAGCTGCTTCAGACCAACATGGCTACCCACCTGAATCAATAACCAAGAGAAATTGTCTACTCATCTTCCCCACTGTTGACTTGCATTGGCAGGGGATGTGATTTTCCTGTCCTTGCTGCAACCTGCTTTCCTGTGGTGTACTGTTCATGAGGATCAGGGGGGATCTTCAGGATTTCTGAGAAAAATAGTAGGTTTCTGGGGAGGGGGGGTTGGGGAAAGTTCCCCACATCAACTTTGTTAGGTAGCTCTTTTTTGTGTGTCTATTTTGCTAACGGAAAACTAAAACATCAAGGTAGGAGAGCCAGTGTGGCCAAATGGACTGACCATTGGGTTTGGGCCATTTGTCTATTTACTTCATTTATGTACTGCCCTGACCTGGATAGCAGAGGCTAGCCCAATCTCATCAGAGCTTGGAAGCTAAGCGGGATCAGCCCTGGGAGACCTCCAAGGACTACCAGGCCTCTGCGTCAGACAATGGCAAACCACCTCTGAACATCTGCTGTTTTGAAAACCCGACAGGGTCACTACAAGTCAGCTGTGACTTGATGTCAGTTTTTTTCCTCCCTAATGGGGACCCAAAACAGGTTACATTGTTCTCCTCTCCTCCATCTGATCTTCCCACCAATCTTTCAAGGTTGACAGTGTGTGACTAGACTCAGGTCAGCCAAGACGCCTCTGCAGCAGATTGAGGATTTGAACCCGGATCTCCCAATTCCTAGTCTGGCAGTCTAACCATTACACCAAGCTGGACAATGGAGACAGTAGCTCAAATCCCCAAGGAGTAGTTGATGACCTTGGGTCCATCATTACCTCTGTCTTTGTCTCATAGACGGTATGATTAGAAGGGCACCTTTGGTTCAGTTCCCATAAAGGAACAAACAGGAACAAAGGTATTCTTAAAAATGGCATTGACGTTTGCAGATGTCTTTTTTAATGAGTGCATTCTGCAGAGAACTCAAATGTGTAACACCCCTTCTGCACAACTGTAGAGGTTTTAATGAAATTAATGAAGTCTCGTGTTTATTGAAATGAGACTCTATTCACATGCTCTGTCTTTGAATAACTTTATTCAGTCCTGTGTTGCTAATAACAAACAGAATAGGGATTTGATTGAAAGAAAGGAAAGCCACATTCTCTAACCGTTGACAATGAAGCTGGGGGAAAGAAAATACATATCATTGCAAATTTCATGAATAGTCAACCACGTTTTTGCAAAGGCTCACCGGCTCCAAATCACCAGTTGAAAATGAAAAGCCCACATTTATTTCAGTTTTAAGCTGCCTTCTCTTGAGTGTCCTGGACTCTTGACATGCCTTAAATCAAAAGCCATGTAGAAAACATAGCAAACTCATTGTTTCAATAATGGATATAGGGTGAAATTGAATTACTCCCACAAAGTGAGGCACATTCCTCTGAGTCAGAAACCCTTTCCCCAAGGGAGGAAGAACCTAGAGAGTGGAAACAGTGGATCTAGCCTGTGACCTTTTAAAAAAAATCACCCCAAACTAGATTTACCAAGGGCATGATAAGCCAGTGAAAACACAATGGACAGGCTTCTACCAGCTTTTCAGCTGGCAAAACAGGAAGAAGAGGCCTTATTTGACCTCCAGAATGGTTATACTGTGAATTGTGGAATATGCCTGGACAAGAAACACATTGGATGGAAGCTGTATTAGGAAATGTGGCAATATGAAGCAGAAATGCTGGTAGCATACAACCCAATGACCTTGTAGCTCTTTAGCCCTTGGTCTTGGCGTATCACAGAAGAGACTAAGTTCATTTACTGTGAATTGACCATGGAGGACTTGGTAGATGCAAACCATCAAACATTCAGTCTTCCAAAATATACAGTGCAATCCTAAGAATGTGTTCCTGGCAGGAAGCCCAACTGAATAGACCTGAGGAGAATTCTGAGCTGACCTGCTTAGACCAGCTCTGATAATTGCCTGCAAAATGGGAAATGCATATTGGACTCAGTCTTCTTTATGCATACCCTATGCATACACTGTGTTCAATGCAAGACATTGTGGGCTCAGAAGTAGAGGATGATTATGGGTCAGTCCCTACTATCCCCAGTTGCAGCATCTCAGCTAGCAGGGGTCGGAAAAGTCCTTCTTTGCTTGGGATTGTAGAAAGCCACTGCCAGAGTCAAGACCACTAAATTAGATGAAGCCGCTATTTGCTTCTGCATAAAGTAGACTGATATGTACAAGGCAAGTATAATTAAGGGTTAATAGTCAATTGCACAAGCCTTGTCCCCTGCCAAGCAGACAGTGCAATTCTATGCAGAGTCACTATGCCTATTAATTTCAGTGAGTATTCGACTGGAATAAGTGAACAGAGCTCTGACCTGGATGGCCCAGGCTAGACAAATCTCATCAGATCTCAGAAGCTAACCAGGGTCAGCCCTTGTTAGTACATGGAAGGAAGACCACTAAGGAAGGCCAGGGTTTGCTATGCAGAAGCAGGAACCACCTTTGCTTGTCCCTTGCCTTGAAAACCCTAGGAGCCACCATAAGTCAGCTGTGACTTGATGGCATTTTCTACCACCAGCAAGCAGAGGACTGAACAGTTTGTCAACAAAGCTTGACTGGAACCATTTTCATGATGGAATTGTGCCTTAGGGTGTACCTGTACATCATTAGTTACTGAAATATCACTGTGCTATAACAATGTGTTGGATCCAGCCTGCTCTTTCTTTTTTTTTCTTTCCCTTAAGCTCACCTAATATGTATGTAAGGGCGTTCGAATCACAACCAATTTATGGCGACCCAAGGGAGGCGCTTTCAAGGCAAGTAAGAAGCTGAGGTGGTTTGCCATTGCCTTCCCCTGTAGAGTTTAGAGTTGCCGACACTGGGTCAGAAAATACCTGGGGATTTTGTGGGTGGAGCCTGAGGAGGGCAGGGTTTGGGGAGGGGAGGGACTTCAATGGGGTACCAGGACATACAGGCCACATTCAAAAGCAATCATTTTCTCTAGGTGATCTCTCACCTGGAGGTCAGTTGTAATAGTGGGAGATCTCCAGCCACCACCTGGAGGCTGACAACCCTAGTAGAGTTGTCCTTGGTGGTCTCCTTTCCAAGTACCAACCCTGCTTAGCTTCCGTGATCTGTTGAGATCAGGCAATGCAATGCTGCCTTCCCACCAAACATTTCTCCTAATATCGCTCCGTAATAGGGACCCATTTTCCCATTACTTTTGTCCATGGAGGAATGATGATCTGCAGCGTAGCCCCTTGCTGCTGCTTCTTTTTTTCCCCCAGTGGAAAAGCTGGTTGCTTAATAGGGAGCCATTTTCCCATGACTTTTGTCCATGGAGGAATGGTGATCTGCAGCGTAGCCCCTTGCTGCTTCTTCTTTTTTTTTCCCCCAGTGGAAAAGCTGGTTGGGTCCAACCTAATGATTCACAACTGGATTGTCTTGAGCACCCAGCACAATCCAGTTGCAGATTATTTACAGTAGCAGTGTAACAACAGTGTTAGGCAGCTTTAGCTTCTTTCCTCCATAGAGCTGTTTTCCCTCTAGAGATGAAAACATTCCCCAAATATAGCACTGTCTAACTTTTTAGACTGTTCTGGTACAAAAATGTGAGTGGATCAGATTTTTGTTCATAGCCACCCAGGAATTTCAGCCAAATAGCTCCAATGCATCTTCTATTCCACCCTTGTTGTGTCTAACAGGTTCCTTTGTCAAGAAACTCACAAACACATGACCTTCTGATTGCTTTTTTGATTGAAAGTGCCATCAGAGACCACAGTAGCGCACCCGGTAATAAGATTTCCCCCCCACACACACACACACATACAAAATTCCATTGCCTGCCCTGTAGGAGAGCATGACAGAAATCTCACTCATGTCAGTCAAAAAGATACTGATAACCCATATCAGCAGGTGTTGCTTTAAATTGGGCATTTATACAGCTTTTAAACACTAATGTGAATGAGCAAGAGGTGGGAAAAGTGTGGCGCGTTTGTGGGTAGGGGGGAAAGTAGTACAATAGAGAAGTCTGTTCATCATAGAAAGTGCAGTTCTTTCTGTTTCCTCCTAGCAAGCAATGTTTAATGACAGACTGGTTGGAATCTGAAAACATTCTGGGTCGGGGGGAAGGGTTTGAGCTAGTGCTGCTGTTATATACATTGGTGGGGGGGGAGGATTTGAGCTAGTGCTGCTGTTATATACATTTAGGGTTTTTAGAATGTATTTATAAGCTGTCTCCTCCGGAACTGGAAAGCATAAAGTGGGAGGGTTAAAAAAAATCCAAATTAAATCAGAATGAGGATGAGTTATTCTACTAATAAGTTCTGATCAGACATGCAATAAATGTAGGGGGAAATACTCTAACAAGTGTTGTCACTGAAATTAATTTGATGGTTCTTCCTTAGGCAAAACATATGGAGAAGCCAAAAGAGTTTCAACGAGACTCGTAAAATTTCTTGAGGGCCTTCTATATATCCTAAATTGTTGCTGTATTTTGTATAACATAAAACATCTGATGAATTCCAAGGAAAGAGCAAAGGGTTTCAATAAAAGTACTAGGATGGTATTGAGGTATTTGGTTAATATAGCAGTTTGTCCAGTCACAGAAGCATGATACTGAGTGCAGTAAATAAATCTCCCAAGAAATATATTGCAAAATAGGTAAGCTTGCATTTATCCAATTAATCTACAGAGTGCTTTCCATATCACAAATGGCCAGCTCGTCCAGCATCATGTGTGTGGGAGCATGAGGGCATTGTATGTACAGGAGAGACCTGCAGATACATGCGTCTTCATGGAAGGCCATGTGAGTGAGAGTGAGAGGACAAAGAGAGAGAGAGGAGGGTTAAAAGGCAGCTCCCAGTTTAAACAAAGAGAGACATCCTATTCAAAGAGAACACTTATGCACCCTTAGAGTGATGTAGCACCCCCCAATGTCCAGGCATGCTGAGTCGCTCACGCCAACAGATGGATCCAAAGGTGTCCCCCTGTTATAGAAGGAATTATTTCATGAGTGTAAGACTCCTTCTGGGAATAAAAGCATAGTCTGTGAGAGTATGAGAATATCCAACCCAATGACTTTCTTTCTTTCTTTCTTTCTTTCTTTCTTTCTCTCTCTCTCTCTCTCTCTCTCTCTCTTTCTCTCTCTCTTTCTTTCTTTCTTTCTTTCTTTCTTTCTTTCTTTCTTTCTTTCTTTCTTTCTTTCTTTCTTTCTTTCATAATCTATTGGTATATATACTGCCCGGGAATACAAAATCATATCAGGCATCCCTGACACTCCACCGTATTCTAAATCTCTGTATGTGTTTTATCTCACCCTTACTCCAAGGAGCTAAGCACGGGTGAGTCCCCCATCTTCCATTCCCCTCTCAAAATAACCATGTGAGAAAAAAAGTTAGGCTGAAAGAGTGACTGGCCCAAGGAATCCAGTAAACTTCACGCTACAGTGGATTGTATATAGTGGCAGAGTAGACAACTGTTTTTATGTTTCCACTGCCCTTGGAAGAAAGCTCCTTGCATTGGAGAAAAGTGCTGCATTAGTGGAATGAGTGTGCAGGACCAATCTAATATTTTTCCAACATTCAACTTTACATTAAGGACCATTGGGTTGAGCAGTCTGAAGTCATTGGGCTTTAAGGTGCCAAACACTACCTCAGCAAATGTTGAGAGGTTTGAGGGGAGGTACCTGAGGAGGCAGAGTTCAGAGATGATGTAATGACACCTTCAGGTGACCTCCTAGGCTGCCTCCTCTAGTCTGTATGGTTCTTATCAGAGAGATCAGGGGAAATTCCTAGAGCGTAACTATGTGGAGATCATTTTGTCTTCTCAGTTCTTTGGGGGCAGAAAATTGGGTCTGAGAGCAAGTAAATGGGAGTTTTAGAAGTGTGAAACTCTGCTTAGGATTGCCCTGAAAGTTCATGCCTGAACCACACCCTAGCCTGCTTCCATAAAAACACCTTTCTAGAAGAAAAAAAGGACCCGTTCCCTTCTATTTGTTTTTCTGTGTGGACTACTTGTATTCCACTGTGAATATTATATAAAAATATAAAATTGTACAACCACCATGAAGGAAATAAAAAGGGATAAATATAGTACAAGGATGAGCAGATAGGTCCATTTTAACATTCTCATTTCAGTCTTGGCAGGCCTGTAAAAATAAATATCAAGGCGAGGTGGTATGAGTACACTGGGAGGGGTGGACCTGACAGGTCCCATTATTCCAAATGATAAAACTCTTTGGGCAGGCCCTGATGATATAATATCATAAGGTGGAAAGTGATGAGGTCATGCCAAATAGGAATATTAACAGTAGTTTTTTGACACACTACTAGTCATGATACCTATCACATTTTCAAAATAAACACAACACTTCCGTTGGGAGAGGGGTTCATGCAGTGTGGAGTTCAGAGGGTGAATTTAGAAGGGGGTATTTGCATCAGCTGCCCTTCCCAGGTGCAGGCATTTGGTGTGAGCTGTCCCACCTATTTTGAACAATGTGGGATTAGATGGTCATTAGTGGGCTGTGCAGGAATTGTAGAGGCTCCCTTCAAAGTGACAGGGAAGGAAGTCTTTTTTTCTTTCACCAGCTCCACAGTGTTCATTGTCTTGGGATGGATTATAATTAGGCTTTGTCTTTTTGACTTGTTAGGCCATAACTGGGTTTAAAAAAAAAAAAAAAAAAAAACTGCCTGTCGGCCTTCTGAACTTAAAATCGTTGCCTTCATAACTCCTTGGTTTAGTAGGTAGGGTAGAAAAGCAAAGCAAAAAACAAAAACAAAAAAAGAACATGAATAATCTGTACCAAGTTTAAAATCTATTAACTGAAACTGATAGTGAGATATGTTAGCCAGCCACTAAAGCTATATGCACTCATAGGTATTATACCAGCCGGGTGGAAAAAGCGGGACAGAACTTCTCCCCAATGTATTAATTTTCCATTTAGAAGAGCCTTCAGTAATGGCAAAATGCCCTAGAAAAAATTGAAGCTTTGTAGGAAGGAGGGGGGGGAGAGCTTTCACCGTGTTCCAACTCTGCTTTCATAATGTGCCAGGTGACATTAGCCTGGTGTAGATGGAACGAAGGAAAGAGTCTTCCCATAGTCCAGTTCAGATAAGCGAGACTGGTATTATTTCTCCATTTGTACACTATTTGTGCATGATAATACGCTGGCTTTGTGGAAGGTGGAAACCCATTTAGCTGGCTGCATAATTCACTGTGATGGGTTTTGTAATCACACCACAAAAATGAGCTGAGCTGCTCTATTATATGATACTGATAGAAGCTGGAATGCCGGAGAGCCAGGCTTACTCCAAATACCAGCATAGGCTTTCTCAATGAGAAATTATTTTGAAGGAGAAAAAGCGTCGACAGTTGCTTTTGTGGAACTGCAACTAAGACAT
The DNA here is from genome assembly GCF_001447785.1 of Gekko japonicus. NCBI lineage: Eukaryota > Metazoa > Chordata > Lepidosauria > Squamata > Gekkonidae > Gekko > Gekko japonicus. The sequence goes on along the minus strand of NW_015162535.1, from coordinate 35,462 downwards.
CTTCCAAACGGCTTAATAAAAGCAAGCGAAGCCATTCAGCGTCTGGCAGAAGCTGGGAGAATGTGCTCATTAACATTGCAGTACATCCACTCCTAAGGCCGCTTGTTCGAGTGAGGCTAAAAAAAATCCCTCCTTTTTTGTCTTCAATGTGTTTTTTTCTGGTCTAACTTGGAGAATATAGCTAATGTGTCCCATAATGTAGAAAACAGCCATTTTAAAAAGGGGGGAAAGTTGGATACTTGAACTGTGGCTATTTAATTTGAGTGACTGTCAAGTGTGTGCTTACCTGTTCCTGTGAATGCACGCAGTCTGAAAGATATGCAAAAAAAAAACAAACAGCTAAAAGTCCCTTGATACATGAACACTAACACAAAAACAGCTTAAAGTCCCTTGATACATGAACACTAACACAATGATTGTGGCAAAGCCTTGCCATAAACAGTGCAACAAAGTAAGCTCTCATTTCAGCACGTCTGTTCATCTTGGTTGTTAGCTAAAGAGCCCCTGAATAATCTCTGTGGAACCAATGGGTGCAAAGGGAATTCTGGGGTCCTCTCAACACATGTAGAGGGTCTAGATTGGCATACTGGGCCTTGAGGTAACCCGGCATCAATTAAGAGTGTACCCATGTGTCTACAATGCACTCAACACTCCGTATGGTACAAGAAGATCAATACTGGTGAGGCATCTTTCTTCCAAGAAACCTTGTTTGATATTATTCTTCATGAGGAAGCCCCTGATAGGCTTCAGAAGAAGCTTTCCTTTAGGATTGATGGTGACTGTAAAAGGGACGCACGTGCAGGCAAGGCTGGGATTTCTACACGTGAAGGTGATTCTCTACGTCTGCAAAAAAAACCCAACTAGCTTCTATATTTAAATGAAGGAAAAGAAAAACTGGAATGGTCTGATGAGGACTGAACATGTTCATTGCCTGCAGATATTTGAGAGCAGTTGAGGGTCAGCTAAAAAGTAGAAGAAGAAAGGAGGGAGACAGGGAGATTGGCCAGCTCCATCCATTCATATTTATGGTATCCTAGGGAGCCCTAACCTGGATGGTTCAGGCTAGGCCAGTCTTGTCAGATCTCAGAAGCTAAACAGGGCTGGCTCCCCACTGGCACAGATTTGGACTGGCTTCTTGTGCGGCCCTGTTCAAATAGGGCTGCAGAAGCTAGCCCGAGGATCAGCTGTGCTGGCGGGGAGTGAAGTGCTCCCCACCAGCAAAGCTTTGAGTGTGCAATTTTTTCTTCTTGGGTCTATTAGACCCCCAAAATTGGGATTTCTGGAAAATCCCAGATCTGAATATTGTACTGGTATTGGGATCTGGGATTTTTCAGGAATCCCAAAAATCCAGGGGTCTAATTGACCCGAACTGAAAAATTCTGGGGGGAGTCCTGGCACATAATTAAGACTACATGGCCTAATGAAACAAGAATTTGGTAAATCAGCAATTTATTTAAAGGCAAATTGCAGCTGTGTGGTGCCCCCATTTGGATCAGGGTCACAACGTGGTGAAAGGGGGAATTAATGCTATCATTCACTTATCAAAGCTTTGGCTGCTATTTGCCTGGAAGGGAATAAAGACAGTCAACCTTTTTGCTAGGTCCCCCCATCCCCATTTTCCAGTTCTAATAAAAATGTATACAGCAAGGAGAGTCCAACCATTTGCAACTATTACCTTTACTGGGTTGGATTTTGCCAGGTTTTCCACTACATTTCACTTGACCTGGCTTGCATGACAGAGACCTGGCTCCAATAGGGGGAGACCATAGTGCTCTCCCAATTGGCTCCACCTGGGGAGGAGTGGCTCTGTTCATACGGGAGGCTTACTCCTTCAGGGCACTCCTGCCGTTGAGGCTCACAGGCATAGAGTGTGCTGGCTTTGTGTGGGATGTGGAGGAGAGTTTGGCTATCTGGTTAGTGTACTGACCGCTCAACACACCGGCCGATGGCCTGTCATCTCTTGTGGAGGCCGTGTCTGGCTGGGCATTGGAGTACCCTCAACTGATAGTCTTGGGTGACTTCAATGTCCATGCCAACGATGCGGCCTCTCCAATGGCAATGGACCTGGTGTCGTCCATGGCGGCACTGGGACTCTCCCAATATGTAACAGCTCCCACCCACAGAGCCGGTCACACGCTTGATTTGATCTTCGCGGCGGGGGTTACAGTGGACTGGATTACTGCTATGGCAGTTCCATTGTCAGACCACCATTCCCTGAAGGCCTGTGTGAATGTGGCACCCCAACCCTGTTTGGGTGGCGAGCATATTTTGGCTCGCCCGTGGAGCCAAATGGACCCTCAGTGGCTTCAGATGGCTCTACAGGATCCTATGCCCCTTGGTGGCTCGTTAGATGAGCTAGTCGAGGACTGGCACGGCCGACTCTCGACTGCCATCAACAAGATCACCCCCCCGACACCCTCTGCGCCCTCGCTCTAAGCGGGCTCCTTGGTTTAACGAGGAGCTGCGGCTGATGAAACGAGAGCTCAAACGACTAAACAGACAGTGGCAATGTGTTCACAATGAAGCAACAAGAGCATCCTATAGGACATTTATGAGATCCTGTGAGATGGCAGTCAAAGCCACAAAGAGAGAGTTCTACGCAGCCACGGTTGCATCTGCTAGCTCATGCCCAGCACAATTGTTTAGAACTATTCGGTCATTAACAGAGCTGCCCCAGGGCAGGCCAAATGCTAGGGAATTGGACATTGCCTGTGAGGCTTTTGCGAGCTATTTTGCAGATAAAGTCTTGCTGCTCCGTCGCGATCTCCCCGCCACAGTTGAGACAGTGAGCGAACTTGAGGCCCCATGCACGTCTTCTAGTTCCATTCTGGATTATTTCAGTCCACTCAGCCTTGAGGAAGTCAACAGATTGCTCTCAATGGTACGTCCAATGGCTTATAAAAGCTGGCCGTGAGGGGCAGCGAGGTGCCCTTAAGGATATTATCAACAAGTCCTTCACTGAGGGGCTGTTTCCAGGGGCACTCAACGAAGCGATGGTCCGCCCTCTCCCGGAAAAAAACCATCCTTGGACCCAGCTGAATTGGCCAACTATTGGCCAGTTTCCAATTTGCCCTATTTGGGCAAATTACTGGAGAGAGTGGTGGCAATTCAGTTTCAGAGCTTTATGGATGACACTTCCATGGTAGATCCATTCCAGTCCAGCTTCCGGCCAGGCCATGAGACGGAGACGGCACTGGTCGCTCTCACAGATGACCTCTGGAGACATCTGGATCGAGGCGGTACGGCAGCACTGGTGTTGTTGGACCTGTCGGCAGCATTCGACACGGGTGGCCCCCCGGTGCCGCTCCACTGCCGCGCTGACACCGGTTGCCTTACAATGGCTCGTCTCCTTTCTCCAAGGTTGGGGACAGAGGGTGGCAGTTGGGGAGCAGACATCCCAAAGGCACCCGCTAGTTTGCGGGGTCCCTCAAGGGTGGTGTTATCCCAGATGTTATTTAATATCTACATGCACCCCCTTGACCAGATAGCCCAGAGGCACAGGCTTGGGTGACATCAATATGCCGATGACACCCAGCTATATCTGTTGCTGGGCAGTCAGTCCGACTCTACCCCAGGTGAACTGGAATGGGCGCTTCAGGACATGGTAAGCTGGCTTAGGCTGAGCCAATTGAAATTGAATCCACTACCAACCTTCGATGGGGCGCCATTTGTGCCAGTGCCGAGGGTCAGGAGTCTAGGAGTGCTCCTTAACAATGGAGGCCCATGTAGCAGCCACTGCCAAGGCAGCCTTTTACCATCTATGGCTGATTAGGCAGTTGGTTCCCTTCCTCGAACGCAATGACTTGGCAACAGTGATCCATGCGATGGTCACCTCGAGATTGGACTACTGCCACGCTCTCTACATGGGGCTGCCCTTGTCCCAAATCCGGAAGCTGTAGCTGGTGCAGAATGCAGCAGCCAGGCTGTTGATGGGCCTCTCTATTCGAGAGCACATCCGGCCTGTGCTGAGGGAGCTGCACTGGCTGCCAATAGCATACCGGATTCGCTTCAAGGTGCTGGTTTTGACCTTTAAAGCCCTATATGGCTGGGGGCCTGCCTACCCGAGGGACCGCCTTTCCCCATATATACCCAGAGAGCACTGAGGTTGGGGACTTTAAATCGCCTGACTGTCCCTGTCCCCAAGGATGCCAGATTGGCTATTACCAGATCCAGGGCCTTCTCAGTGGTGGCTCCACACTGGTGGAATGAGCTCCCGGAGGACATCAGGGCCCTGTGGGACCTCTTACAGTTCCACAGGGCCTGTAAAACAGAGCTCTTCCACCAGGCCTTTGTTTTGGAGCCGCCACTGAACGAGCTACTGAACATCTGTTACTGGCACTTTCTTTGGGATAGTCAAATGGGGTAAACTACAACAATTGCTATCTGCACTTTATTGTTTGTATGTAATTTGCACTTTATATTTTATTGTTGAATTTTATCTGTTTTTATCGTAAATTATTATTGTACGCCGCCTTGAGCCTGCTTGTCAGGCAAGGCGGGATAGAAATCTAAATAAATAAATAAATAATTGATTTCCCTCAACTACAACCCCTATCCTGCGGGTTTGTTTTTTTAAAAAAATGGGCCCCACGATATCTGGTAAAGATTTTGTGTGTTGTGGGGGTTCAAAAGGGGGCCACTGTGTCTCTTTTGCCAGTGGAAAAATCCAGCTGAATCTATTGGCAGAATCCAAGCAACTGGGGCATTCCAACTACAGATTTTTCAGTCTTTTTTGTTTAGTTAGGCCTTTAGTGAAAGCTCAGCCACAGAACTGTCCTTTCCCCCTCTTTTATTTCTCATCACTATATTGGAGCCTGACATCGAAAGCAGAAAAGGGCAAGTCCTGCCTTTGGGGAAGCTGAACGTGACCAGACCTTTGTACTTCCATTGTTCCGCATGAATCACAGGAGAACTGGATCCTGGCTGCAGCTTTGACATGCAAAAGCGTTCTTTCTCCAGAGGGACCCTGGAATTTCCCATGCAGTGTGATAAAGACCCCCATTATGCACCTTCAAATGTTAAACAGTTTTCACTTCCATTCAGAAATACCACATCTGCTGTTTTCTAGTGTGGGATAGGCCATCTCTAGGGAAGAAGAGCCCAGATATTGTTTCCTCTCTACTGTAAAAACGGAAGGGCAAAAGTGCCCAACCCTTAAGATCTAATAGAACATTGATATTAAATATCTACATTTTCAATAAACTGTCCTTTCGCTGCACCATTCATTCCCTCTTTCCTGACTGGGGTGTCAGGACTCTAGAGATCTCCCTTCTAACTGATAACTGATTAAGGAGCTTTGACTCTGGAAAGTTTATACCCTGAAAATCTTGCTGGTGTTTAAGATGCTCTTGGACTGAAATCTAGCTGTTCTCTCTGTTCTGAATCCCTTGGAGTACATTTTGTCAAATTCTTTTTATCTGTGTGTATTCTCCATAGGCTTGTCCCCCATGGCTTCAAGCAATTTAAAGCTGAATTTTTTTGTGTAATGTGACAAAAAATTCATGAGCCAGAATCAAGCAGATATATGAAAGGTGTGTGTGTTTTCTGAAAAATGGGCTTGTCCCCCATTGCTTCAAGCAATTTAAAGCTGTATTTTTTTTGTAATGTGACAAAAATTTCATGAGCCAGAATCAAGCAGATGTATGAAAGGTGTGTGTGTTTTCTGAAAAAAACCCCAGCAAAATAAGATAATAACTTGGTGTCTATAAACCTCTACACACTTGTGAGTGAATGCTGCTGAACTAGGTGGGACTTACTTCCAGCAGAACTTCATAACATTGGGCTGCATCTCCTTATTTACTCTCATGCCTCCAAAGACATAACATACCTGTCTTGTTTTGTCTATTTCATTTTATCGCAAGGACTCCCAAGAGCAGGGTACAAGAGAAGTAATTTTTAAACATCTAGTGGGAACAAGGGGTGACAGAGAGTAAAGCCAACACTGTGGTGGCAACTGCAGCCAAAACAACATTATTTTAATCTGCACAACCAATCAGATCTCCAGAGGTCAGTCACAAGCCCTGGTCCCACTCACTTTTTAAAACCACCTGATGCGTTCCAGAAAGATCACTGGTGCCCACAAGTACCATGTTAGGGACCCTTATTTGGGGCATTTAGAGTTGCTAGGACTAAGGGATCAAGTATTAATAGGAGGGTCCATAAACTGTAACTCTTGAGAGGGGCCTTTTGGTGCAACTTTTTCTATAAATCTACGGGGAATTGAGAGAAGCACCAGTCCTATGATCCCACATGGGAGATATGAACACATACCTCATTTACACCATATATCCCATGTGTCATTGTCTCCTACAAAACTGGGCTTCTAATATTACAGGTATGACAAAAGGTAGTTCAAAGTGGCTGAAATAGGTGCCTCAAAGGTGCACCTATTTGCAAAGAAATGCTCCTGGGTTGTAAAAGGCAGTATGGCTCTGAATTTATGGCTCAACATAGGGCGATGTTTCACAAATGGCACCAAAGAGAATCTGGGGCTTCCCCTCTATAATAAAATGTGAAATTGCATGACATTAATAACACCTTAAAGAGCAGCCTAAGATGAGGCTTGGGAAGGGGGGAAGGGACAGACTTGTGCTGCAGCAAATTGAGCATTCTTTTCAAGCCACCCAACAACAGTCACAGGCAAACTGATACAGGAATGATACTTCTCACAATAGTGAGAAACATTAGTGATTTTGAAATTATTTCCCAGGGAATCCTGGATTCTTTGACAACTTATGAAGGTTTTCTTAGAACCATAAAGAAAGACAGGGAGAGATCAATAAATGGGAGGTAATTTAAAATAAAAATAATAAAAGCTGCAGCTGTGGACAGTTCTGATATAAATATGGGGGTTTAAGCAGTACAAAATTTGTGACATTTCTGCTTCCTGCACAGTTCCATGGATGAAAACTGACCCCATGGGTACCATTTTTTCCATTCTAGGGCTGATACCAGTCCTAGGAGAATCAGTTTTGAACTGCTGGGAACCCACTGTGTCCATCCCATAGAGTTTCCAATTTCCTAGTTGGGCCTAGGGCTGTCCCAGAACGACAACTGATCTCCAGGTTACAGAGATCAGCTCCCCTGAAGGAAACAGAAGATCTAGAATGGAGAATCACATTCCCACTGAACTTCTTCCACTCCTCAAACTCCTCTCTCCTCTGACACCATCCCCAAATCTCCAGGAATTTCCCAAGACAAAATCCCCCCCTCCCCGTCATCTCCAATCCAAATAGAGGGCATCCACTGTTGCAACTAACCTTTAAATTATGGGTCATATCCATTAATTGATCTGCCAGTGTCTTATATAATTCGGGCATCACTGAGAGTAATAATTAAAATTCCATTCATAGAGTTGCCAGACAATGCCTACCAAGTGGTGGGAGGGTTCTGGGCAGGGATATGGGGCAGTGCAATGCTGGCTAGGGCATCATGTCATTTCCTGTAAAAAAGAAAAGAGGAAGTGACCTAGGCAGCTCTAAGAATTTCCAGAAACCCTGTGGTAAAACCATAGAGTTTCTAGTGCTTCCTAGAGATACCCCAGAAGTGACAAAGGGGAGCTCTAGGAATCACTGGAAATACTATGATTCTAGAGCTACCCTTTGTCCACTTTCTTTTTTTCCCCCACTGGAAGTGGCATGATGCCACAGCTACCATCACAATTTCTCGCACCATGACCACTGCTCAGAACAGCAGTCGTCAACAGGAGCAAGGTGCAGACGATGCCCCACCCCACCTGGGGGCATGACAGCCACGTCAATAGTTCTGCATTTACTAGTATGTTGATGCTACCCTGCTTTCGTTATCACCTCTTAAATTGTTCACTAGCACCTTATGTTGTGTTTCTAAGCTAGTAGCTAAAACAACAATATAAATAAAAGCTAGTAAATGCAGTCAGTAATTGATGTTAATGTTGACAAAGCTCAGGCTGTTGGTAGTGGTACTGGGCACAGGGCCTTAGTGTGTTGGGTGTGGCTCCTTAACTAAAAGCCTGGCGGAAGAGCTCTGTCTTGCAGGCTCTGTGGAACTGTAAAAGGTCCCACAGGGCCCTGAGGTCTCCCGGGAGCTCAGTCCACCAGTGCGGAGCCACTACTGAAAAGGCCCTGGCCCTGGTTGATGCCAGCCTGGCCAGGACCAGCCCGAGGTGTTTCTGCACCCTAGGCGAGGCCAGCTTGTGGTGCCCACGCCCCCAGGTGATGCCAACCTCCTGGTGAGGCCTGGAGACTGGGAGGGAGAGGAGGGCGCTGCCATCACCCCTGAAGACCATCGCCCCTGCAGGTGAGTGTCACCCAGAGACCTGGGGGGTGTCAAAGAGTTTAAGAGCCCCCAACCGTCCGGGACCTGTTTGGGGTGCTGCCAGTTTTAGCTGCCCCTGCCTCTATCAGTGGTTAATTGGGCAGTGAGGGGAATGTCATCAGCAACACATCAACATCACTTCCAGCAGGAACCCAGAAGTAATGCCAGTAATGCTCTAGGAATTTTCCCGATTGCTTTGATTCTTACCATTGAGACCAGATGAAATCATAGAGTTTTGGTGATGTTACTTCTGGGTCCCATCTGATGTGTCACTGTTGTCCTTTTCTGCATGCCCCAGTCCCAGTCCCAGGCATGAGCGTGGCAACTATAACTTATCTTGATAGACCACCAGATGAAATCATAGAGTTTTGGTGATGTTACTTCTGGGTCCCATCTGATGTGTCACTGTTGTCCTTTTCTGCATGCCCCAGTCCCAGTCCCAGTCCCAGGCACGAGCCTGGCAACTATAACTTATCTTGATAGACCATGGATATGACTCACTATAAGGTAGCTTCATGGTTTAAAATATTGTCCGTGAAAGTTGACACCTGTACAGATGATGGGTGGTTATGGTAATAAGTGCACATACAGCTGGAGTGTAACGGTGAAGGTCTAGTAGCTGGATACAAGGTTCTTTTCTGGTACATCCAACAAGCCAAGGTATCTCTTGAGAACGGGCATCTCAGTTGAGGAGACATCAGTGGTGTGATGTTGAAGAAGAGGAGCAGAATGCATCCTTACATTACATGTGTTCAAAGGGTGTCATATCTCTGTTATCTTTAAGTCTGTAAATGGCCAGTGCAAATCCTATGTTGCAGATGGGGAAGGAGACCAAGGATAAGAGAACGTGTCTTGCTGAAGACCATTGAGTGAGTTGGTGGCAGTCAGACTTAAACCTGGGATGTCCCCACTCACATTTTAGCCACCACACTACTTTTAATACCAGAAAGTCCTTGCTTTAAATCCCACCAGCAATTAACATACAGCTTACATTGCACACTTTCTTGGTGCTTATTGATAAATAGTAACAGTAGAAACTGGCATTTGCATCTCACATATAAGTAACAAGAACATATTTACAGTGAATTGTAAGGTGCTCTGTATATTCAAAAAGGACAGATACATGACATCATTTTCATAAGTGGGTGTAGGTGAATGGTTCTGTTTTACAGGTAGATTTCATTCTCACTCACTCTTTTATTTGGGAGTTTTTAGGTCTGATTTTCATTTAGAATTGTCTACAGTCATTTTAAATTATGGAGAAGAGTTAGTTTCTATACTTTCAGGGGTCTTAAAATGGCTTACAATCGCCTTCTTTTCTTCTCCACACAACAGGCGCCTTGTGAGCAATGTTCCCTCTAAGCTGAGTTAGTATGAGCTAGCTCACAGGTTTTTAGCCTCCAGCTCACACATTTTTGTCTTAGCTCAGAAAAGATGGGTCCAGAGCAAACTAATTTTATGCAGCAGCAAAACTACCTGCTCACAACTATAATGCCAGTAGCTCACAAAGTAGAATTTCTGCTCACAGGACTCCACAGCTTAGAGGAAACATTGCTTGTGAGGTAGCCGGGGCTGAGAGAGTTCTGAGAGAATGGTGACTGGCCCAAGGTCACTAAGCAGGCTTCATGTGAAGGAGTGGGTATCAAATCCGGTTCTCCAGATTAAAGTCTGCCCCACTTAACCACTATACCAGGCTGACCCTCTTGAATTATGATGTTTCTGGAAGTAAATTGCGTGGACCATCTAAGTCAGTGCCATCCCTTGATGGTGTGGAATTAGGGTTGTTTAGGTATTAGCTATACAAAAGTCACATAGTTAATCCCCCCCCCAATAGAACTCTCTAACTCTTTAGATTCATTTTATGCAATGATTGAAGCTTGTTCCAGCTTGTTTTCAACACTGGTATGACTTTGAAAGAAAAAGGATATGACTAAAAATAAAACCTAATTCTTTGAAATAAGAAGCTTCGTCTGCCAAATTCTCATCCCCTGTTAGGAACTGGTGCCGCATGTATGTGTATCTTTATCAACTCAACCGAAGACAATTGTGTTTGAAATTATAAAGCCTCTGAAAATAAATTAAAATGGAACACTCACGTCAATTAATGTCTGGAGCCTGTCTCATCAACAAAGGAACATATGAACCGTTTTGCCCTTGAAGTGACTTGAGGTTACACAAAGGCTCTCTGACACATTAAGGAAAGTAGTTACCTGAGCAGCTTAGAAAATGGAGTACAATGGTAAATGGAGCTGTGTCTTAATAGGCAGAAAGTGAATAGGCTGTTTTTATAGTTATACAGATCTGGCAGACACAGGATGTAAGATTGAACAGGAAAATATTTCTTTTTGTTGAGTAGAAAAGAGGGATCTGGATAGCCCAGGCTAGCCTTGATCTTGGAAGCTAAGCAGAGACAGGCCTGATTAGTTGTTTGATGGGTCTGAATACAGGGTCACAACTAGGGATGGGCAAGAACCTTGCCACGAACCTAATTTTTTCATGAACATAGCTGATATGTGGCTTTTGAGGCCTCAGTTCATGAGATTGCATTACCCACAAACTGTCCATGAATCACCATGTTTTTCACGGAGGGTCATTAGGTTTGTGGTGGCGGTTTGTGAGCCAGACAAACTGGTGCCGACCAATTAATTGTCAATGCAATTGGGGGGGGGGGTTGTACTTGGCATCACCAGCTGCTCTTGCTGTACCTGCCCATCAACTTGGTTTTCGAATGTACCACCCTCTCCCACATTAGACCTCCCCCCTTTTGCACTTTGAACCATAAGATCCTCGACTTCTGTGCCTCTGGAGGGCTCTTTTTGGGCAGGAACGCACAGGACCGGAGTTCTGGCTGGCTCCCAAGTTGGCCACGCCCAGAAGGAACTCATTAGCATAATAGGCCACACCCAACAGCAGAGATTCATTAGGATTGGCTACATTACGGATGTGTGGCCTAACATGCAAAGGAATTCCTAGTACAAAAAAAGCCCTGGGTTTGGACAACAAACAAGGTAAACAGAATAACAAGCAAAAAGTGGGTGTGGCTGGATAACCGGGGTTGTACTTGGCATCACCAGCTGCTCTTGCTGTACCTGCCCATCAACTTGGTTTTCGAACATACCACCCTCTCCCACATTAGACCTCCCGCCTTTTGCACTTTGAACCATAAGATCCTTGACTTCTGTGCCTCTGGATGCCCATCTGCTGGGCTTGGCATCACCAGCTGCTTGTACCTGCCCATCAACTTGGTTTTCGAACATACCACCCTCTCCCACATTAGACCTCCCGCCTTTTGCACTTTGAACCATAAGATCCTTGACTTCTGTGCCTCTGGATGCTCATCTGCTGGGCTTGGCATCACCAGCTGCCCTTGCTGTACCTGCCCATTGATTTCGAAATGAACCAGTTTAGTAAATGGGAAGGGTAATGAAAGTTCATGGTTTGTGAGACCCCATGAACCTGAACGAACCTCAATTTTCCCACTTCGTTCCCATCCCTAGTCTCTACACCAAGGTAGGCAATGGAAAACCACCTCTGAATATTTCTTGCCTTGTAAAACTTATGGGATCAGCATAGGTCAGCTGTGACTTGATGGGGGGAGAGGAGAAGGGAGTAGGAATATGCACTTGGAAATCTACTAATTAAAGCTGAATCCAAACCATGTCCATCAATAGATATAGTAAATTCTCCAGATCTAAAAACAATTGTTTCTGATATTTGGGATTCTGCTCTGATCTTTTTTCATGGTGTTTCACTGTCTGATTTAATTTTCCCAATGCCAGCAAGTGGAAGGCCAATGAGGGGACAAAATGACTCTGCACATATGTGCCTGATAGGGGCATCATCCAACCAAAACAGTCCATCTCCCCACAGAACAGGATCATTCTGATTGGTGTTTATGTACCTAGGCTTTCTTTCTTCTTCTCTCAGCTGGCCTTGAGGCCTCTGCAAGAGTGAATCTACCACTTCATAGTGGGAGGAAAGCTGGAGGAAGTGGCATTTGGGAGGCTAAAATGAATGTGAGAAAGTTGCACTCCCTCCAACTGAAATGTAACATGGAATATGGAATTGTAAGGAGGTGGGGGCATGACTAGAGGTTCATCAGGGCCCTGTGTCCAGGGAATAAAAAATAATAATTTGCACCCAGCTCCTGCTGTGCTTCACGTTGCTGTCATTGGGTCCGAACTTGCACATAACGTCTTTCAGAAATGACATACAGATTTCTCTCTGCTACACAGAGATTTTATGGAATACCAATTGAATTATCTCCAGATTTCAAAAGCTATTGGATCGTGCATTGTTGTGGCTTTATCCTCTGTGTAACAAATATTTCCCCCATGGTTGCCACTGTGTCCATGCCAATGGACACTCTGTGGAAAAACCCTTCTTGCTCCCGACTATCTTGAGATCAACCTCCACATTTTAGTTCAATATGAGCCTGGGGTAGGGTTGGCAAATTTTGTTTGGAAATTCCTGGAGACTAGCTTGAGGGAAAGCCATACTTCTTGAAATGTTCATTCCCACATATAAGTCTAACACACACATCCAGCCCCATAAAGTTAAAAGAGAACACAAGACTGTGTCTAATTACGTTCTTTTGACCTATCCTCACTCCTGAGGCTTTTTATGGTATCAGACTCTTTTGTTCCTTCCCATACGCATTGTTCATTTACCTAAATACTCCATCTGCCTCTTTCTATGTGTTTTAGGAGATAACAAAGGCTATCAATCAAGTGGAACCCTGCTGATGTCTCCATGGCACTTTTGTAATTAGGTTTCTTCACCAGAGGTTTAGATGGGTTGAATAAACACCTTTCGTACAATACTTTCAGACAGACTACTACCCTGCATTGCCAGACTATGGTTACAGTACAACTTGTCAAACCTAGGAAACTCATTCTCTATGGAATAAATAATACTTTTCTTCCCTGTCCTTCTAGGGTTTTTACAGATGATCAGGTGGAATGGTTTTGAACAACGGTAACACTGCTGATTCTCTGGCACACCTTCTTTCCAAGAGTGCATATTCCTATCATTCAAACCCATTCTCAATGTATTTCATCCTGGGATGAAAGATTTCACCATCTCACCATACAATCTGTGCCTAATATGGCTTGATGCAGAATATGTTTGTCAGACTGTCTCAGATACCTCTTGGATAATGCTGGTGACATCACTAACAGTGCAATCCTAAAATTGGTATTTGATTATGTGTTTTCACTTAATTATTTCATAATTGTGTCTTTTTATTGTTCTTTTTCAATGTTTCCCCTTTTGGGGAAGCTGATCAGGAAGAAAGATGGTATAGAATGTTTTAATTTTTAAGACTATGAATAATAGGTTTTTATACCCCACTTTTCTCCACCCTAAAGAATCTCAAAGTGGCTTCCCCCCACAATGGTCACTTTGAGAGGTAGGTAGGGTCTGAGAGAGCTCTGAGAGAACTTTGACTGGCCCAAGGTCACCCAGCAGGCTTCATGTGAAGAAGTGGAGAATCATACCCAGTTCTCCAGATGAGAGTCCACTGCTCTTAACCACCACACCACACTGGTTCTCAGGCTATGAGAGATTAATGCTGTTAGTCTTTAAAGGGCCACTGGACTCCTGTTTTGTTTGGCTGCAATAGATTAACATGGTGACCCCACTGATCCTACGTAAATGGCTATGGGAGAAAAATCATCATGTATGACCTGCCTACATGTCTCTTTCTAATATGAGATATTTTATAAAAGGTACAGTGTGGCATGGAGGGGCTGGAAGAGAGCAAGGCACCTTTAAGGGCAGCCCAGGGAGGCATAATTGAGGGCAACAGGCCGGTGGCTCAAGTATGGCCTAAAGGGCACTGGCTAGGGAAGAGAAGTTGGAGCTGCTTAGCCTGGAGAGGGTGGGTGTCTGGGTTGGAGAAGCCAGCAAGCTCGGTGAAAGTAGGGGCTCCTCTCTGATTTGATGTGATTTATTGGGTGTTGAGCCAAAGCTGGGAGAGGATTTAAGGATGGTCATGGGGAGGAGTTGAGTGGCACAAGACATGAGCAACATACGTGCCTGAAAACAGGAATGCAAGGATGAGCGTGCGGATGAGGGAAAAGACATGAGGCGGGTAGGAAACGGAGTGCAGTAAACTGCCCTTCCTCCCCCCCCCCCGAACTGTTAAGTCCCGAATAAAGAGTTCTGTTGCTGCAATCTGTACTGCATCCTCATCTTCCTCCTTGTGGAAAAGGAGATTCAGCCAAGACCTAGCCCTGGCTTCCTAAGCCCACCCACTGTGGCCCTGCAAATGGTTCATGGGAGCACATTACATCACCTGGAGACTATATAGAGTTTTAAGCGAATGCCTCTCAGACAGTTCTTCTTGCCATTCTAAGACTCAGACAACAAAGGAGACACCATGTTCCATCCCCAAGCCCCCTTTCATTTCCCCCAATATGCATTGGAGATATGAAATCAGCCTTCCCCCCCATATGCACATCAACAATGTGGTGGCATAGTCACAAAGGCACCATTTCAGTCTGCACCCTTAGGGGCAACCTGCACGTGATGCTGGGTGTTCATCAACATCACCCTAGTTTCCTTGGAGGAAAGGAAGGATAAAAATGTTTTAGACAGATAAGAGTTTGATAAATGTGCTCCTGTATTTTTTAATTTAAAAAAAAGGAGTCCAACATCCTGATTTGGTTTGGGACCATGGCCTTCATGCCAGTGTTTGCTGAACCCAACAGAGCTATTTGCCCACTGCTATAAGCACAGTGGTCCTTGAAGTATCATTCAGTCCCCGCATTTCATATGGTGTTAAGTGCTGATTCTGCAGAATATATGCATCATCTCTAGGGAAAATCCACTGGGAGTGAACGGAAAATGAGTCTCAAAAATTTCAAGAAACAAGACAACGGAGGATTCCTAATATCTCAGTTCTGCTTCAGATGCGAGACTTGGAACTCTACATGCTGTGACAAATGTGGAGAATTTGGAGGATGTGAAGAATTCTGCTCGAAACATACACACAATTTAAGAATGATCACCAACAATAAGGGGTTTTTGTGGGTATTTGGAGGAAACACATCACATACCAGGGATCCCCAACTTTGTGGCGCTTGCGGGCATTTGGAGCATTTGGAGCATTTGGAGAATTGTAATAGGGCACCACCACAGAATCCTTGCCACAGATAGGGTTTCCAGGGCTGGGTTGGAAAATACCTGGGGACTTTGGGGGTGGATCCAGGAGAGGATGGGGTTTGGGGTGGGGAGGGGCCTCAGCATGGTACAATGCCGTAGAATCCACCCTTCAAAGCAGCCATTCTCTTCAGGGGAACTGATCTCATTCAGCTGGAGATCAGTTTTAAAAGCAGGAGATCCCCAGGCCCCACCTGGAGGCTGGCAACCCTAAGCCACAGTGCTACATTTAATCACAAAATGTTGGGGAATTCCAAGTCAAGTGTGGCCATAAGACAGAGGCAACTGTTTATTGGTGGGTGCTCCCTGAAGACAGAAAGGAAGTACCTCCTGGGCTTTTCTGAAGCCCCTTCTGCTCTGAATGGGGTGGAAGAAAGGCAGGATTGACTCTGCTTTGGGGAAGAGATGCTTTGGGAGGGAAGCACCAGGGAACACACTGGTGGGCACCACAGCAGCCCTGGGTGCCATGTTGGGGGCCACCACTGCGATACACCTGGAAGCTAGGCCAGCTGTTAGCAATACAAGAACACAACCAAAAGACCTCTGTTTAGGATCCACCGCATCTAGGGAAAAACGCCTACAACCCCTCCCCCCAACACAAAAACTGTGAAATGGTAGTCGTTGGTACTGAGAAACCACAACTCCCGTAATAGCACATGCTGGCTGACCCAAGCTATGCATGTCACTGGCATTCTAAGGAGGAAATTGCTATGATGACCTGGAAATTGATTTTAATGTAATAGCTTTGCCATCAACCAAGGCATCCCTGTAGAGATTTGCAGTGATGCCAAGAGAGGAAAGGCACCAGTGGAAATCAGCAACCTTGCAGAGAGGGGTCAGCCCCTTAAGAAATGGAGGAAGTAAGTGAAATTACACTTCTGACATTGCTAAAGGGATGATAGATGGATCGTCTCTATTTGTATGCAGCCAACTGACAAATCCCCAAGGTATTCTTCTACAAATCGTCATTTTCATGCTTTACACCCTTTCCTTAGAATATAATGGGGCCATTTAAGGGCTCCGCCCCCCAAAACAAGATTGTCAGTTTCTTTCTTTTCTTTCTTTCTTTCTTTTTAATACAAAGGAACTCAAACAATGTCTCTTTTTGGAGACAGCCACAATAATAAAAAGTAAGCTTTTGTGTGCACACACGTCTTCACATACATTGAAATGGAAGTTACCATTCCATACATGTAGGTAGAGGGTGAGCAGCAAATTAGCATACAACATAATGAAGTAGTTTAACGGATTCAAGGATCAAACGGGAATAACTAGAGAGGAGAGGGATAGAGTATAATGGCAAGGTCTCAGTTAATTACTCTTAGCACCCCCACAATTAAGAACAGTACATCTGCCCATCAATCTCCAATTTTGATGTATTTATTTCCTTCACTATGTTTCCCCCCAGAATCAAATCCAAACATTTGGTAGCCATATAAACTAAGCTCGTTATTCCAGTTTGGTCCTTGAATCTGTTAGTGGGTGCCTCTCTGCTACACCCAGCAGTTTTTCAGGCAGTCTGGAGAGATGGCTGGAGGAAGGGATAGGGGAAGGGGAAGAGCTACAATTCATGTATGAAGAGCTGCAAACAATTCATGATTAGAGTATTATAATAGAGTGGTGAGGGAGAAGGCGGGGGGGGGGGGGGGCTTAAAATATAATTCTGTTGCAATTCAACAGTCTCTAATCTCCCTTTGAAATTCCTTTGGAAGAGAACTGCTACTCTTAGGTCAGCAAGTGATTATCCTGGAAGGTTAAAATGTCCTCCCACTGGTTTTTGCATGTTGTGGTTTGTAATAGCAGTAGAAAAAGCAAGAGTCCCAGTAGCACCTTTAAGGACTAACAAAATTGTGGTAGGGACGTGCTTTTATGAGTCACTGCTCACTTCTTCAGACTTGTTTCCATTTATTCTTTGCATCCTCCTGGACTAAAATGCATTTATGTTTGAAAATTGGTGGGTGGGGGGCGGGGGGAGCCAGAAGGTATCCTCGCCTAGTGTGCAAAAAAAGCTGGGCCGGCCCGGCTTCCAGTGTGAACCTGGAAAGGACATCATCACAGTGGTGCAACACTCTAGGATTCCGCTGAAAGTCTATGGATTTATAATAGATTCATGGGGGAATCCTAGAGTGTCTCACTGATGTGGTGACATCTCTTCTGGGCCTGTACTGGAAGTAGCGTTGCAGCTTCAGAACAAGGCCTATTTTCCCTCCATTTTCTGGTGGGAGATCTCCAAAAAAGGAGTCCACTCAGGAGAACTGGCCTGACTACTCTAATCCCCATTCTACCCTGTCCTCTCAGTTACACAGAGTGGATGATTCCCCCCTTTGTCTTCAAAATGCAAAAGGAAATAGGATTTGGATTCAGAGGCACTCATCCTTTTATTTGAACCCAATTTCCTCACTGCAGCAATAACTTTGTGGAGAAAATGAGCAGCACAGTGGACTTCCCCCGAGCCTATTCCCTCCGTGACTGATTTCATGCACGCGACAAGCAAGTAGGCTTAACTTGTTACAGACACACATACATAAGCAGGTAGACTGACGCCAGAATCTGTACTTCTCTGTCTCTTTCTTTCAAATGGGAGAAGAGGGGCACTCACACGCTTCCCTAAAATGGTCACCGCATTTCCAATAACTCCAAATGCTAAAACTTGAAAAGTTTTAAAGGTCAACATTTGTATACCTCGTTCCTAAAATCGGGGACTTGCCACAAACCCCAGACCGTTTGAGGCAATCTTTAATGAATTCGCTTCACTTTAAACCTCTCTCAGAGCAATCAATTCCTTCCTCTGAGAAGCTCAGTCACCTGCTGATTGAATGCATTAATGATTAGTCCAATAAGACTGAAGTTTTCTTGTACCGTTCAGGAGCAGCACTCGGGCTTCATGAATAAGGCATGTGCTGAAACGGGTAAAAGACTGGCACAGAGTCGAGCTCATTAACAATAGCCTGATACCATTTTGGAGGCCACCTCATCAATAAGAGTCTGGGACAGTTTCGTGAGGGCTGGCAAATTATGGCACAGTTTAGCATTTGGAGATTTCCCCCCCCCTGACTCTTCACAGGCATAATAATTCTTTTCCCCCTGACTCTTCACAGGCATAATAATTGCCAGGTTTTGTAATACATATGTCAAACTTTAATCGGTCTGTTATTTATTGTTACCTCACATCCCTGGTTTTTCTTTTGTTTCATAACATAGGGCAGAGGTGTCAAACTCATTTGTTACAAGGGCTGGATCTGACATAAATGCCATTTTTCCGGGCTGGGCCATGTCTGCCATAAAATGTAATGTCAGGTACCGGAGATGTAAACTTCATAAAGGACACAGGCAAACCCAATTAAAGATATTAATTTTTGTACTCAAAATACAAACAAAAGCAATTGATTCCTAGCAGTGAAAACAATTGATTTACTGGGAAACTCACAAAAGCCCCAATAAATGTATTTAAGCATATGCAAGACTAGATTTTTTTCCAAGGGATACCACAAAGGGGGGGGGTACCTTACATTGTCATAAAAGTTAGTTAATTTTTTGTATATACAGAACTTTTAGGAGATAAGTCATCATCCTTGCAAGTAAATACAGTCGTTTTTCAGCACACGCCAACATTTGCCCAGCCTTAGTAGCTGAGTTCCCCCTTTGTACCTACACTCCATCTTTGTTTCCACTAGGGTTGCCAGGTCTGGGTTGGGAAATACCTGGAGAGTTTGGGGGTGGAGCCAGGAGAGGGTGAGGTTTGGGGAGGGGAGGGGCCTCAGCAGAGTACAATGCCATGGAGTCCACCCTTCATAACAATGCCATGGAGTCTACCCTTCATAGTGGCCATTTTCTCCAGGGGAGCTGATCTCTGTCAGCTGGAGATCAGTTGTAAAAGCGGGAGATCCCCAGGCCCCACCTGGAGGCTGGCAACCCTAGGTTCCACTCATCCCCTCTTCTTACCTCTGAGAACCTCAAGGAGGCACACCGGACTCCCCCCTTCACAGCCCCATCCCAAAAACATCAACTCTGTGATGTGGGCCTGACTGAGCAACCAGCTCCAGGTGACCCAGAGGACAGGGTCCTGACTCAGGAGGAGGGTTTTTTTGAACCTGGCTCTCCCAGATCCCCCTACTCCCGGTTCTCCTCCCTCCTGCATTTCCCACAGAAGCAGTGGGGCTGAGAGAAAGGCCTGATGGAGAGGCTGTTCCCAAAAATTCCAGGTGCACTTTTTGTCCTCCTGTGACCCCTTTTCCCTCACGGGTGGGCTGAGAAAAGGTTTGGGGGGGGGAGAAAGGGGATTGTGATTCCTCACCTGCCCCAGCACTCACTGCCTCCCGGCTCTGTTGCCCTTCAGTTGCAGCAACATCAGTGTCCCTTTCCCCCTTTGTACCCCCACTTGCTTCCAAGGTCAGGAGGTCTTTCCCCTCAGAGTGGCATGCACAAGACAGCCCAGTTACCTCCCAATCCGTGGACCAGCCCTCCTTCTCCTCTCTTCCCTACTGGCCCCATCTCTTTGTTGGCAAACGACCGCTCCACTCACTTAGTCTTACCAACCCCCCTCACAGAAGCCATTTAAAAAAAAAAAAAACACAAAGCTGGTTGGTGCAGTGGTGGCAACGCCAGACACTCTGCTCTCCCCCCTCTCCCCATGTAGTGGCTTTGCCAATCCTCACTGAGCTGCGGTTGGAGAAAGTGGGAGGGGAAAAAAATAACACCATGCCTCCTTTTCCTCCACCTTTGCTTTTAGCCCCCCATACTATTTTAGCATCTCAGCCTCATCCCCTAGCCAATACCTTTGTTTTTCTTGACAGCTTCAACTAAACACACACCTCATCTCATGTGCCTGCTCACCGGCTTAGCCCACTGAGCAGCCTCCTACCTTCCCTTCCTCACACCAGTTGCTTGCAGGCCAAGTAAGAGCCCTGGATAGGCTGGTTCCGGCCCTCGGGCCATATGCCTGACAGCCCTGATTTAGAGTACATTTTTCTTCTGATTTTTCCTGTTCTGGATTGTGGGTTGAGAATAACCAAATCTGGAATCCTCCAGTTTTCGAGCTACTCAGGAAAAGTCCCATGTTGTTTAATGGGGCTTACTCCCAGGAAACTTTCCTTAGGATTGAAGCCTTGTGTTAGTTGCTCAGCAGAAGGGCCTTAACTGGGAAAGTATTGTCTGGTCAACTCTATGTGGAATGAACCGTGCAAAACATATCACTTTGAGTCAGAGAAAATGGCCATTTTGCATTGCCATGGAGACTTCAACATCCTCAGACGTGTTTTCTGCTTAAAGACTAAAATGGGGCAGCTATTTTCGCCACCCAAAGAATATCGCTTTGATTAGGATTGCGGCAGTTATTAAAATGGGACATCATCTCTCCACCCACAGCCTTTAATTTCTCAGAGGACAGATTTATAACTTCAACAACGCTAACTTTTCTGTTTCTTCCTGTTATATGCTATGTTTAGTATGAACTAATTGCCGCCAAGGTTTTTTTTTAAAAAAAATTATTATTATTTATTGAAACAAGTTTCACACAAAGCTCTGTGAAGTCCAAATCAGCATCACTTTTCTTGCATGCTCCGGGCCATTTAATTATTGTCTGCATAACTCTTTTTTTACAACTGCTTTACCCTGAGTCAGACCATTGTCTCATCTCACTTACTATTGAGGACTCTGATAGAGGCTTTCCAGAGGCTTCAGGAAACAAGCATCTTTCTCAGCTTCTCTAAATCCTTTTAATTCTAAAAGCCAATGACTGGACACGGGAACTTCTTCATGCAAAAACCAGGGGTCGTTTCGTAGAAAAAGAGCTAGGGGAACTCATTAGCATAACTCATTAGCATATACCACACCCCCTGACATCACCGGAAGTGTGTCATAAGGCCACACCCCCTGACATCACTGGAAGTGTGTCATAAGGCCACACACCCTGCCCCCAACGGTCCCGGCTGCCGCCGGCCTTGCAGCTCCACT
>NW_015162535.1:6484-13593 GCF_001447785.1 Gekko japonicus | reverse complement strand
GTGGCCCTGCCCCCGGCATGGTCACGTCACTTCCGGGTGACGTGGTCGCGGCGCGTGCGCACGCTCCAGGAAGAATCAGGGAGTCCCCCGCTCCAACAGCAGGTAAGACTTGGCAACCCTATCTAAGATGGACCAGTCTGAAATGACAGACAAGACTACAAGTCCCACAAGGCTGTGTGCGAATGTGCATGCTCAAACTTCTTTACACCAAGTAGTTCATTAGCATGGCTGTCGGACAAACTCAGCTGAACAACACACATTAAAGCACAATTTCTACCCATATTTATTTCTATGTCTATGTTATTGTATTGGTTAAATAAAAAATTGGTGACACACTTTCTTCAAGTCTCTCTGAGGCTGGACACCTCAGTGATAAAAGCTACCAGTTCTCATAGGAACACCCACTTATTTCCCCCTACCTTTATCTGAAGAGTAGAGAATGAATTATAATTTATGCTTTGGTGTAACAACAAATTCTGAGAAATATTGAGAAAGCAGAAATGCTTAATTTTTGTACCAGGCTCATTCACAGAACCTCAGTTTGCCATTATATCTGAACCATGCTAGTGGGGCTAAACCATTAATTCTCTCTCTGCAGTAAGAATCATGATCTTGAACAACTGGATAGAGTTCTTGTTTCTCTGAATCCTCTGTGGTTCGAATTTACTGTAAGGCAGAAGAAGAAGAAAAGTCTTTAACCAAGAAATGGGAGTTTCTTCCTGCCTGACCTTTAAGGTCAATTGTCTCATTAGCCATTAGCTTTTATAAGTAAGTGTAATTCATTGACAAGTGACTGGGAAACTGTGAAGCTAAACAGCAAATTAAATTGTCCCCATTCCCATTGTCATTGGATAGAAATTCTGCAGGGGTGACAAGCAGCCGTTCATCATGGGGGAAAGGGAGAGCTTCCAATGGCGTTAATGCATTCTCTTGTTTTGCCAGCACACCCTCATCGGCAACAAGCCCTGTTCTTATGATGATGGGAAACTCTTTGCTGTCGGGTTATGCAGCTGCGGGAGCAGACGGGAAAATCCGGCAGTCACAATACGCAAGCTTTGCTTCTAATGAATGCTCACAAGCATTCCCTTTATCTCCACTAATTGTTTCAATTGGATTTTAAAATGCCACAAATGGAGAAGTGGCCCTGTAGTGCACTTGCCTTCTCCATTAAAAAGCCACTTTTATTAAATAAAAAAGCAATTCGGAGTATCTCAGAAAAGGTTTATTATTTTGTATACATTTCCTACTGCACAGTGAATTGTGAGTCATTCCATTGATAATTGTGGTGACTCGCTTGTTAGCCAGCAAAGAGCTTTTTGCCCTCTTATGAACTATGAACTGTGCGCCAAGATGTAAAAAGGACTCTGATGCCAGGTGACCAGAGTGAGATGCCAGACACACACACCAGCAGATGCCTGAGATGATGTGCCTATCGTTTCCAAGAGGTTGCCCTGTTCCAGAGACGTTTCCTATGCACACCACAAGCACCACAAAAGCAGCCAGCTTGCCATTGCTAGTTAAGCAATGGAGTCACAATGCCATTAACTGACTCTGTTTTAGAAAGCTGACATGTTTCTCCCCCCCCCCCAACAGCTTCGTTGCTGTAAAGCCTACACAAAGGAACATCTTCCTCAATCTCTTAACAAAAGGATCGGATCGGCAGCCCACCTAGGAGAACCGGTCCTGGCAGCCTCAAGACAAAGAGGACAATCACTGTTAAATGATGACTCAAAGTCCATCCAGGTGTCTCTGTTACCAACTTGATTAACATTCAATATTGCCCCACCTAGACCCTTTTCCTCCATGGCATACGTGACTTCTTGGAACGAACCACAGAGGGGCTGTCCCAGGGGAGGGGTACAGCAAGACCTCCCCCCCATGTCATCCTAAGGGAGGGGACCTGCTAAGCCCACCTCCTATGGTCGCCTAATAAAAGATGACACACAGAGACGCGTGCACTCTCTCTCTCTCTCTCTCTCTACCCCCTCAATGACTTCTATACTCTCTGCCCCTTGAACTTGTGGCTACCTTGCCACCCACCTTGCCTTAAGACTCTTGGACTGCAGCCAGAGTCTCCACATGCTTTCTGCTGGTTCAGTCTGCACGCTCCCTTTTCCTAGTATAATCCCCATTTTTCTAGCATTCCCATATTTTTCCTTTTGGAAGACTTCATCTCTTCAGGATCAGGTAAACGTATTGCCCAACCAACGAACCTCCTGCTAATGTGAATGTGCTATCCCAATCTCTCTAAGTTTCTTAGTCCTGTATAATTATGTGTGTGTTTGTGTATTGTTTGAATGTGCATAAAATACAGTAAAAGACATTGATTTAACTATTATCAGCCTGCTTGTCTGTTACTGATATTCTGGAGAAGTGGGACCTCTGTATATAAAGGTGATCACTCCCTTATGCCAATTGCTACTTATTAATAACTCATATCCCCCAATAATAGATAAGCAACCAGAACAATTAGGCTAACATGCTTGTTTCATGGAAACCAATAAGGTGGTTGGAAGGGCAATGTGCAGGATGCTGGTGCTCACATTGCACGGCTTTGGGTTTTTAAAAGCAATGTGCTCAAGTCCAGAAGTTCCCTCCTGCTTTTGGATGCATTTTGCCTGTTTGCTTGCTTTCGCATCTTGGATTTCAGCTTATGTGGCTGCACATATGCAGCAATAGAAATGTTCACAAAGAGTTGCATCAGAATTATTTTGGGGTGGTGCTTTACTTATGTGCCAAGATGCTCCTGCACATTGGTAAAACAGCACACAAAAAGCCTCTTGATGCAACTCAATGTATTAATTTCATCAAAATTGTTTTTTGGGGGGCAATGTCTTAATGCACATGCATGTGTATGTTGGTTACATGGGATGGAAATGAGAGAAAGAAATGGATGTGAGGGTGATCTGGCTGCAACAGCTGTCACCCCACTGATCACCAGGGTTGATACTTGAACAAGAAAGAAGTGCAAAATGATATAAATGCATTGCTCTGATACACCATTCCAAAATGCAGAATGAAATAAGAGAGGATTCCTGATGTGTTGGACTGACTGTGGAAATCAGACCAGATCATACATAAATCCTAAATCCGAAGAGGGAGAATGCTAGAAGGATCCCTACCAGTTTTCTTTCCCTTCTCTACATCCAGGGTTCATCAGGGCAGATTTCAATTGCTCAGCGACTCTCTTGCTCTAAGCTGCTCCTGTATGTACCCTGACTTGGATAGCCCAGGCTAGACCGATCTCATCAGATCTCAGAAGCTAAGCAGAGTTGGCCCTGGCTAGTATTTGAATGGGAGACATTTGAATGGGAGACATCCAAGGAATACCAGGGTATACAAGGAATACATGGAAGCAGTTAATGGCAAGCCACCTCTAAATGTCTCTTGTCTTGAAAACCTGACGGGGTCACCATAAATCAGCACTTTCCTCCAATGCTCCCTCTAAGCTGTAGAGTCTTGTGAGCAAAAATTCCACTTTGTGAGCTACTGGCATTAAAGTTGTGAGCAAGTGATTTGGCTACTGCATAAATTAGTTTGCTCTGGAGCCAATGTATGAGCTGGAGGCTAAAAAACTGAGCTAGCTCACACTAACTCAGCTTTGAGGGAACACTGCTTTCCACCACCACCATATGTAATGCTAAATGATGACTGGTGTTCATAATCTCTTGGGGGGAACTGATTCCCGTGACCAGATGTATAATGCACCCAAATAGATAATGGGGGCTCATAATTTCTTGGAGGAACTGAAACCAGTGATGGTCCTCCCAGTAGATGATCAATGATAGCATACAACACAAAAGAACACAAAAAGGCACCCAACCCCTCAAATAGTCAACTCTGCTTTCTGGGGGGGAAACAAAACAGAGGTGTTTTCTAGAATTCAGAACATCAGAGGTCCGGGTCTTGAACCGCTGAACTACTGACCTTCCACAGCCTGCAGTTCAGCGTCTTAACCACTTGAGCCACCGCAGCTCCAGTACCACCACCATATGTAATGCTAAATGATGACTGGTGTTCATAATCTCTTGCGGGGAACTGAATCCCGTGACCAGATGTATAATGCACCCAAATAGATAATGGGTGCTCATAATTTCTTGGAGGAACTGAAACCAGTGATGGTCCTCCCAGTAGATGATCAATGATAGCATACAACACAAAAGAACACAAAAAGGCACCCAACCCCTCAAATAGTCAACTCTGCTTTCTGGGGGGGAAACAAAACAGAGGTGTTTTCTAGAATTCAGAACATCAGAGGTCATTTCGGGGGGGAATGCAGGGGAACACAGTTCCCCCGGGTGAGGTGCAGGGGGGCGGGGCACATGACGAAGCCCCGCCCCCTGCTTCCGGCTGCCCCACTTCCAGCCCTCATTCAGCCAGGAGGAGGCAGGAGAAGAGCGAGGGTAAGTTGCTTCCTCCCCACCTCTCCCCACCCCTGCCTGCCTGGGGCCAGGGAGGGCCTTGGCGGGGCTTCCTCGCGCTCCCGCTGGCCTTGCAGGTCCACTGCCGGGCCCCTGATGTCAGGGGGTGTGACATATGCTAATGAGATGCTAATGAGTTCCCCTAGCTCTTTTTCTATGAAATGACCCCTGCAGAACATCCCTGTTAGGATTCGGCATCTTCACTCTTTTTTGGGGGTAAATGTTTTTTGTTTCCTTTAAGTGTACTATTTTCTATTATGTCCAGTCGATACCTGGAGGTTTACTTATGAACCACAAGAAATCCATTACGTACCATGTGCTGCAACCTTTAATGTTGCTGAATATTGTCCATGTTTAGCTTAGTTTATTTTGAGCCAAATCAATAACACCTGCTGGCTTCAGCACAGTTCCTCAGATGCTAGCCAGAATTATAGCTTGAGCAGGGAGTACCCAATCACAGCAGAGTCCTCTGCATCTCCATTAACAGCCATTCAAGAGCAAAATCAGCTGATATACACTTTTCAGGTGGCGAGTGCATAATTATTTTATGAGTCTCTTTCAGAAAGATTACTAGAATAATAACCCTTCAAACAGGGGTTGTTATATTTTCCAGCTCCGTAGTTTTTAACCTCGCTCCTTTTCTTTAGGGAGTTCATTGCTGCAGCTCTCGCCTTTGAATTGCATTCACAGACTCATCTCTGTGGTCTTTGAAATCCTCAAGGAGACCGCTTGCTGCTTTCTCTTTGAAAAGATATTCAGAAAACAAGTGTGTTATGAGGCCCCATGTTTATTAACGGTTGAACATTAAATGAGTTTATCTGAAAAGCACCTATGAAAGCAAATCATGTCCCTAACCGCTAATGTGACAGACCTGTTTGCTGCCTTTAGAACTGGACTGGTTCCTTGCCAGCCAAGGTATTGCAACAACAACAACAATAATAATACTGACGAGCCATGACACTGACAATGATGAGTGCTGCAGTCCAAATTGGTCCTCCATGACACTTCAAACACTTATTTGCTCTTCAGTCAAATTGTATAGATGTAACAGAGCCAGTGCTTTTGTGAGCAACATTGCTGATGACCAATGAGAATTCATATTGTCCCAACTGCTTTGGCTGGGGATGCACAATCCATGTAAAGTCAAAGAGAAAAGAAATGTCACTCAGTGCAAGAGGACTAGCTTTCAGGTTCTCAAGGTATGATACAATAGGAAGTTACAGATGGCCAAACTATGTGTTATTAGGGGGGAGGGGCAAACTGGATTGGGATTTCCCAGACTTGACTTGTTTTCTCCACAGTTACACAATTGTATTAAAGGCATTTTTAAAGTCCTCAGAAGCTTTTTTCTTCTTGGCACTGCAGGGTGAAAGGAGGAAAGGGCTCCTGCCTTCTCTACCTCATCACTTTTCAAAGTTGAAGCTGCCCCACGAGGGAGTTATTTGCATAACCCTGGTGCATAGCTAAAAGCCTGTCCCTGCAGCAGCTGTGTAATTGTGGGGGAATGAGTTGGGCCTGGAGAACCTGAACCCAGCTTGCCAAAAAACCTAATGTGTAGTTTGGCCCCCAAAATGTAGCTGAAGTAATTAACACCTGTAAGTGCTGGGATATGCAAGACATTAGCACCTATAGTTTGTTTTGAAACCTAGCTCCCTAGTAAGCCCTGAGAGATCCATTTTCATTTTGTTAGTGAATTCTAACTCAGTGATTTTATGTCGGAGACTCCCTTTTATGTTTCTTTGTAAGAGGACTGTCACTTTTATTGACTGATAGATTTATTTCATTTATACCCCGACTTTCTCACCAATGTGGACCCTAAATAGACATAAGAACATCAGAAGAGTCTACTAAATCAGACCAGTGGTCCATCTAGTCCCCTATATTCTTCACATAGTGGCCAACAGGTTATCCTAGAGCAGCCCCCGCCCCCAGTGTGAAGCTCATGGGTGCTATAGCACCCCTGACACTTTTTTCTTATGCCCACCCAATGTTTTTAGGAAGTGGGTAGGGCCAGGCAGGACTTTTCCCCTGCAAGGCTTCTGATTGACTATTGGAGATTTGATTGTCAGTGTCTTCTGCATGGGTAGGTGGACCATTCCACCTGCCCGTGCAGAATACACTGAGTTAATATGACTACAATAGTCTGAAAATTCTTGGAGAAGAGTATGTCTGTGAGACACCTATTGACGCTGTACTAGTAACGAGATATGCTGTTGTTCAGAGGAAGTCCTAACGAAACAATATGTCATTCCAGAGAACTCCGTTAACAACTGTGAATTATTACAACGATTTATACTTACCACTTTGTATAAATTGATATATTTTATATTGGATAATACATTTCACTTTATAGTTGTTTAGCACAATCTTTCAGTTTCCTTTGGGTCTTATTGTTCGGTTATTGCAACTGTTATCCATTCTCGGTACTACTATTTGTGCAGATTCAAAACCAAAAACATTGCTTTGGCAGCAACTGCTACCATAGCACAGTCATCTTCATTGTCATTACTGAAGTTAAGCTGTGATCCCAGTGTAATAGCTGAATTATCTATACATTTAAAAAGTGCTACCTGGAATGAAGCAGAAAAGAAGAAGAAGAAGAAGAAGAAGAAGAAGAAGAAGAAGAAGAAGAAGAAGAAGAAGAAGAAGAAGAAGAAGAAGAAGAAGAAGAAGAAGAAGAAGAAGAAG
>NW_015162535.1:0-4511 GCF_001447785.1 Gekko japonicus | reverse complement strand
AGTTGGTGAGATGGGAGACTAGCACGTTTATTTCAGTTTGGTGTAGTGGTTAAGAGCAGTAGGACTCTAATCTTGAGAACCGGGTTTGATTCCCCACTTCTCCACATGAAGCCAGCTGGGTGACCTTGGGTCAGTCACAATTCTCTCAGAGCTCTCTCAGCCCCATCTACCTCATAGGGTGTTGGTGAAGTGCTGGATGGTGATACTTTTGCCTTGTTCTGAATAACAAGCTCAAGAAGACAAATTTGAATTTATGAGTTCTTATAAGAATGGGGGGGAAACGAGGATGAACTCAGACCAGTCTTCAATGGCCAAGAATGTAGAACAACATAAAACTGATTACTCTGTTTCTCCAAAGGACAATGGAACAAAGTTTGAGTTCAGTGGCACCTTTAAGACCAACAACGTTGTATTCAAAGTGTAGGTTTTCATGTGCTGAGCACACTTCTTCAGACAGCGCCCTGCCCTATAGCTATAGCCAATTGTATGCCTTCTCCTATCTTATTTCTTGTGCCCCCTCCTAAGTGGGGTAACTTGCACAATGCTGAAAATTTTAGAGTGACTGGTTCCTGATAATCGCTTCTAGTACTGGGTGTTATTACTGTAAACGTTTGACATTATTTTAACCAACCAAAATTGCCAGTTTTCTACTTCCATTGTTTGTATTATTAAATAATAATTTAAGATAATAAATAATTAAAAAACACAAAGGGCACAGCTGCCCCCCATTGTGAACCCCAAGCAGGTGGCATTATGACACACACAGCCTTGGCATATGGAGGTTATATTCTAGCTTTTGACCACTCTCTCCTTCCCCATTATTCCCTCTATTTCCACCCACAAAATTCTCAGAGCCTCACTTTAGTAACTACCAGGAGTCGGACATATTTTACTTGACCAACATGTGTATTCAGTGAAGAAAACTAATGTATGACATAGAAAATACTGTTTCCAGGGTCAGATCTTGATTTCCAAAATGCGAGAGAGAGCAATGGAAAGGACAGGGGTGGCCATCAGGGAGGGCTGGCCCATAACCCACTTCAGAGGATTTGCAACCCACTTTGTGGTCCTGACCTGCAGGCTGGGAAACGCTGGTTTAAAATATCTGCCCAAGATCTAGAGCTCCATGACATTCTCTCCACCAAACACACAGTACACACACATCAGTATTTCCACAATTGGCTAAACTCAGCAAGTGCCCTCTGGTCTTCATTTCAAATTTATGAGGGCAAAGTCTTACCACTTTCAATCACTCCCCCCCCTCCTTCTGCTATGCTGCCAGATTAATTTAAAGCAGGTCAAACTGGTAAAAATCATAGATCAAGGGGTCATTGCAAAAAAAGAAAAGCAAAATCAATAGCTTGCAAATTCCAGAACAGCTTGTCAAATATGTCCTTACAGTTTCAGCTTTCTTTCACTCTCCTGACTGGTAATGAGAATTACCTTTCCTTTTAATAAGAACAAATACAGGTAAACCTTCTTATTAGGTTAGGAGTGAGGCCACTGCTATTTGGCCTCAAGGGCATTATGGATCTGGGGAGTTGTTGTATTCATTATTCCAAGGGAGTTTTGGGGGAGTTGAGATCTTAGGGAGGGACCAGAATGAGAAAGGCTGGATAGATGTGTATCATTGAGGGTTACTGGATTTGATAGGTAGGATGGACATTTTTCTAAAGGGTAGGAACTGTAATATAGTGAAACACCTGTATTAGATTTTGAGTACTGCGAACCTCATTGAAATCCAATTGAGGCTGAAAAGTGTTAATTTCGTTGGAGTGTTTCATAGGCTCAGTTCAGATATCAAGCAAAAATCTTTTTTAAAAAAATTAACTGCAGTTACTTTGAAAAACCAGGATTTGGCTTTCAGATGATCCATCAAATCCTGGTTTGCCTCAGCAGATGCTAAGTGCATTGCCTTTTCTCTGTAGCATGGAGGGCCTTGTTGTGGACCACCAGGATTAACCCAAGATGTCTGGTGAGACTGTAGTTAAGACTAACTGCTATTAAGCAAAACGGCTTCAGAACCTGGCTCCAGATCCTACTCTGACAGACCCTCACCAACTACTGTTAGTGGAGTGACCAGAAATGGAACTTCTGCCGGCCAATTTGAGATGAACACCAGAAATTCTGGCTCAACCCCCAAGTAAACAGCTAATCCTACATAACCAGGTTCCCTCATTATGCCAGAGGGGGAATTTGAGGGGCATTTCTACATTTAGGGTTGCCAGGTTCCCTCGTTATGCCAGAGGGGGAATTTGAGGGGCATTCTGGAACGTCTCTGATGCAATGAAGTTACTTCCGGGTGACATCATCTCACTGGGAACATTGTGTGGGGACATTCCTGTTTTGGGGTAGGGTTTCTCCAGTTGGCAGGTGGTGGGCCAAAGCCGCGAAAATCGGGGGGAAACCCCTCTCAGACTGACAACTCTACCAACACTGCTTTGTACAATGGGTGGCTCAGATCAGGGACTATAATGGATGGTGGTGAGGAGGATGCTAAACAGGCCATTTGCCTGAGCCTCACATTCATGGAGGCCCTCAAATTTAGACTTCTGGAGTTATCTCCAAATGAGGTTATTCAGTTGCAAAGATACACTGACAGGATTGAAAGAAGATGACTTTCATCATGCAACTTTAAACTTGTGTTCCATTACCATGCCTCAAGACACTGAGGGGGCCCGGGCCACTCTCAACCGGTTAAGAGGCGTTGGGTTGCCAGCTTGGGGAAATTCTTGGAGATTTGGGGGTAGAAACTGGGGATAGCGAGGTTTGAGGAGGGGAGAGACCTCAGCAGGGTATAATGCCATAGATTCCTCCTTCCAAAGCAGCCATTTGCTCCAGGGGAGATGAATGGGTTGCCAGCCTCCAGGTGGTATACATCGAAGAATCACTGAAAATGGCTACAACTATGCAAGAAATACTTGTAAGAATAATCTACCAAATTGCCGTTGCATATAATCCACAATATCACTATAAAATGCATGGACATCCACCGCTAATCAAGCAAAAGTTAACAAGGGTCTCTAATTGTTGGTAACACTAGCAAAATCCCCAGGGTTATATCTTTCGTTTGGTTAGCAGTGGATATACAGTGGATTTGATATTGTGGATTATATGCAATGACAATTTGATAGATTATTCTTATAATTTTTTTTGTTATCTTCTGGGCATGGAACAGCGGTCACTGGGAGTGTGGGGGGAAGTATTTGTGAATTTCCTGCATTGTGCAGGGGGTTGGACTAGATGACCCTGGAGGTCCCTTCCAACTCTATGATTCTATGATTCTGATAGTTGTAGCCATTTTCATAGTGATTCTTTGATGTACACTCCTACTCTGTGAATCCTTATTGTTGAACAACAACCTCCAGGTGGTGGCTGGGGATCTCCTGCTATTACAACTGACCTCTGGGCAGAAGAGATTCATCCCCCTGGAGAAAATGGCCACTTTGGAAGGTAGACTCTATGTCATTATACCATATTTGAAGTCCTTCCCCTTCCCAAGCCCCTCCCTCCTCAGGCTCTGGCCGAAAATCTCCAACTATTTCCCAATCCAGATCTGGCAACCCTAGGAACTGATCTCTATAGTTTGAAAATTGTAGTAATTCTGGGAGATTTCCAGGTCCCACCTGGAGGTTGGCAGTCCTAGGTGGAACAGATACCTGGAAAAACTATAAACAGCCTCACCAATCCTCCATGGATTGGCCCTCAAAAGACTAGGAATAGGGCTGGCCCAGACCTGGAGTCTTCATTGAAAACAGCGTAGTGACAGCAACCAACATTTCCCTGATGAAATGCGGGAACCATCTTTTTGCCCTTATCAAGACTGTGCTA
Source organism: Gekko japonicus (assembly GCF_001447785.1). Lineage (NCBI taxonomy): Eukaryota > Metazoa > Chordata > Lepidosauria > Squamata > Gekkonidae > Gekko > Gekko japonicus. The sequence goes on along the minus strand of NW_015162535.1, from coordinate 680 downwards.
TACCAGCTCTCAAAATCTACATCAAGGCGGGAGGGGGAGAGCAGGCTTTGAGACATGTACAGAATCAAATACTCGTTTCCATTTACACTATTTCCTGGTAATCATTTCCAGTGAGATGCCCAGGAGTCTGAACTATCTGGAGCAATGACAAAACTATTCTCTTCAGTCGCTACCTCAGGCAAGAAAAAGTTTTCTTCCGAGCTTGCCAGCTTCGTCCCGCAAGTTCTCTTCTGGTCGGCCTCGGAGGTTTGTTTTTCATCATGGACCTCAATCCAGCAGCTATTCATGACAAGAAATGCCTAAAGAGAATGTTTCAATATTTGCAGGCCTGGAAGCTGTAGAAACAAATGGTTGTATTTGTGGCAGCGGAGGAAAACTCTCCCTAATACGACAGTGCAGTTTGCTTCTGGGAGTGACTTGAGAAGGAAGCTGGAGGCCAAGTCGATGACATCTGTGATAGAATACAGGAAGCGAACAGAGAAGGAACATGGGGGTTTTTTAAGAAGATTTTTTTTTATTTCTATAATAGTGACAGGAGTGACAGAATCCAGAACTGTCAGGGTTGATATCTGTTCCACCGATGACTATACAGGAGCATCTGAACTAAACACTGCTGCGTGTAAATAAGCTTAATACTGGGGATGCAGCGCAAGAATCTATATATCTAATAGTGAAAGGTG